>NC_072774.1:32111609-32411609 GCF_022539595.1 Amphiprion ocellaris
GGTGTAGCGCCTTGATTTTTGAGGCAGTAGCTCTTTAAAAAATATGACAAACATGTTGAATTCCAAGGGGCGGTACAATGGAGAGGCGGTTAGCATTGTCGTCTCGGAGCTAGAGGACCCTGGGTTTGAATCTCTCTCTGTGTGGAATTTGCAAGTTCTCCCTGTGCCTGCATGTCTATGTGCAGCCCTGTGATAGACTGGTGACGTGTCCAGATTGTGGCCTGCCTTGTCTCTAAGTCAGCTGGGATAGATTCCAGCCCCCATGACCCTGATGAGGATTAAGCGGTGTGTAGATGATGGATGGATGGATGGATATTGAATTCCAGGTTTGTAGATTTTAAACTTACAATTTTACTCACTGGTATGAATTATACACCGATCAAACATAACATCATGACCACTGACAGGTGAAGTTAATAACACTGATTATCTCTTCATCATGGCTCCTGTTAGTGAGTTGGATATCAGGCAGCAAGTGAACATTTTGTCCTCAAAGTTTATGTGATCCTGAACTGCAGCTCTTGTGTGGTGCTCCTGGTCTGCAGTAGTCAGTATCTATCAAAAGTGGTCCAAGGAAGGAACAGTGGTGAACCGGAGACAAGGTCATGGACAGCCAAGTCTCATTGATGCACGTGGGGAGGAAGGCTGACCCGTGAGGTCCAATCCAACAGATGAGCTACTGTTGCTCAAATTGCTGAAAAAGTTAATGCTGGTTCTGATAGAAAGGTGTCAGAAAACAGTGCATCAGTTTGTTGTGTATGGGGCTACATAGTTGCAGACCAGGCCAGCTACAGGACCAAGATGGAATCTCACCTGCAGGACAATAACACAAGGGAGGTCTGGAGAGACCTGAGATCCATCTCTGGTTACAGCAGAGGCCATGAGAGGGAGCTGCAGCAGGAGGCCAGGAGTGGACCAATGAGCTGAATCTGTTCTTTAACAGATCTGACTCTGCTCCCACTCCTCCCCCCTCTCATCAAAGCACCGACCAGCCAGCTCCTTCTTCACACCTCAGCTCTCTACCACCAACACCACCAACAGCACCCCTCCTCCTCTCCCCTTCCTCCACTACCTCCAGACTCCACATACAGCCCCATCACCCCTCCTCGTCTCACCCCCCTCCACCACCATCACCCCTGCCACCCTCCTCCAAACCCCCAGCCTCTCCATAACAGCTGATCAGGTGAGAAGTGAACTTAAAAAGATCAAGACCAGGAAAGCTGCAGGTCCTGATGGAATCAGCTCCAGACTCCTTAGAGACTGTGCAGACCAGCTCTGTCAGGTGCTGCTGCACATCTTTAACCTGAGCCTGAGTCTGGAGAGGGTTCCTCTGTTATGGAAGACTTCCTGCCTGGTTCCTGTCTCTAAGACCAGGAACCCCAGGGAGCCTAACCACTTCAGACCTGTGGCCCTCACTTCTCACCTGATGAAGACCATGAAGAGGATCGTCCTCAAGAACCTCCATCCCCAGGTGAGCCAGTATCTGGATCCACTGCAGTTCGCCTACCAACCGAACATTGGAGTGGATGATGCAGTCGTCTACCTGCTGCACAGATCACTGACTCACCTGGAGAACCCTGGCAGCACTGTGAGGGTCATGTTCTTTGACTTCTGCAGTGCTTTCAACACAATCCAGCCTTCTCTGCTCAGGGTGAAGCTTGAAGGAGCGGGAGTAGACTGTCACCTGGCTGCTTGGACCATCGACTACCTCACCAACAGACCACAGTACGTGAGGCTTCAGGACTGTGTGTCTGATGTGGTAGTCAGCAGCATGGAGGTCCACAGAGGACAGTGCTCTCCCCCTTTCTCTTCACTCTGTAAACATCGGACTTCCATTATAACTCTGGGAGCTGTCACCTCCAGAAGTTCTCCGATGATACAGCCATTGTCGGGTATCTGAGGGGGACAAGCGGAAGTACAGGATGGTCATCTCTGACTTTGTTGACTGGTGTGAGTGAAACCATCTGCAGCTCAACGCCGGTAAGACGAAGGAGATGATCGTGGACTTCAGCAGGAGGACGACACCCCGGACTGCACCGGTGAACATCCAGGGTTTGGACATTGACATGGTGGACACATACAAATACCTGGGTGTTCACCTCAACAATAAACTGGACTGGTCACACAATACAGAGGTCCTGTACAAGAAGGGCCAAAGTCATCTCCACCTGCTGAGGAGACTGAGGTCCTTTGGAGTGTGCAGGACTCTGCTCAGGACATTTTATGACTCTGTGGTTCTTCTATGCAGTGGTCTGCTGGGGAGCAGGGAGCACTGAAAGGGACAGAAAGAGACTAAACAGAAGGTCAGGAGGGCTGGTTCTGTCCTGGACTGTTCCCTGGACTCCATAGAGGAGGTGGGTGAGAGGAGGATGTTGGCAAAGCTCACATCCATCATGGACAATCCCTCTCACCCACTGCATGACACTGTGGGGTCTTTAAGCAGCTCCTTCAGCAGCAGACTGAGACATCCACCCTGCAAGAAGGAACGCTATCACAGGTCCTTCATTCCATCTGCTATAAGACTTTACAACATCAGCATCACTGGCTGATGTTAACATAACCTGGACTCATATCATTACCACCCCAAACCATAAAATTTGCACTGACATTCTTGCACTGCTACATCTTTGCACTTTTTAAACTTATTTTTTCAAGCCATATTGCATTGTCTTACAGTGTGTCACTACTGCACTATTTCATCCTCATTTCTCATCCCTGTACATATTGTAAATATTATTACTACTGTTCTATTATTATTTTATTTCTATTACTATGTCTATTGATACATAAGCTGCTGTAACAATGTGAATTTCCCCTGGCACGGGGAGAAATAAAGGACTTATCTTATCTTATCTTACCAGTCAGGGTGTCCATGCTGACCCCTGTGCACCGCCTAAAGCATCAACAATGGGCATATGAGCATCAGAACTGGGCCACAGAGCAATGGAAGAAGATGGCCTGGTCTGATGAATCACGTTTTCTTTTACATCACGTGGATGGTCAGGTGTGTCGCTTACCTGGGAACACATGGCAAGAAGGCAAGGTGGTGGAGACAGTGTGATGCTTTGGGTTGGGAAACCTTGGGTCCTGACATCCATGTGGATGTTACTTTGACACATACCACCTACCTAAGCTACCTAAGCATTGTTGCAGATCATGTACAACAGGGGTGTCAAACTCATTTTAGTTCAGGGGCCCCATTCAGCCCAATTTGATCTCAAATGACCAGTAAAACCAGAGCATACTAACCTATAAATAACTACAATTCCAAATTTCCCTTTGTTTTAGTGCATAAAAGTACATTCTGAAAAAGTTCCCATTTAAGGAGCTATCTTTTCACAAAACTTTGTGAACAACCTGAAATTTCCTAAGAAAAAGTTCAACAATTTCAACACTATTGTGCCTCAGTTTATTATTTACATGTGTGCATTACATTTTACAGACCAAAGTGTATCTACAAAGCACAAAACATTTAGTCTCACGTATCTGGAACTGAACAATCTAGTATTTTACTTTATGATCAAAACAACTTGTCATGGTCTAGAAATTATTTTAATTTACGGTTTTACAAATGCGCTATTTGTAGTTGATGTCTTCTCTGTAATTTTTACATTTTGCAAAGTCGTCCTGTGGGCCGGATTGGACCCTCTGGCAGGCTGGTTTTGGTCAGCAGGCCATATGTTCGACACCCCCGATGTACACCCTGTCATGGAAACGGTATTCCCTGATAGCTGTGGCCTATTTCAGCAGGATAATGCGCCATGCCATAACATAACAATGGTTCAGGAATGGTTTGAGGAGCACAACAACCAGTTTGAGGTTGACTTGGCCTCCAAATTCCCCAGATCTCAATCCAATCCAGCATCTGTGGGATGTTCTGGACAACAAGTCTGATCCATGGAGGCTCCACCTCACAACTTCCAGGACTTAAAGGATCTGCCGCTAACATCTTGGTGCCAGATACCACAGCACACCTTCAAGGGTCTAGTGGAGTCCAGGTCTCTATGCGTCAGGACTGTTTAGGCAGCAAAAGGGACCAACACAATATTAGGCAGGTGGTCATAATGGTATGCCTGGTCGGTGTATACATTTGGAATTAATTCATAAGCAAACATTTCGGGAATTTGGCCGATTTCTGATATGTGACAGCTGTAATAATGACTAATGGTGGTTCAAAATGGAGCTAATGGTCACTGTATGTGGTTGCCAGTTTTACTTTATGAAATTCTAAAGGTTCTTCCCCACCTGAAATCAAAATGAGTCAAACAGCATACCTGCTGGTTTGCTGGAGGATCCAGCACCACTTGTAGCACCTGTCCATGCGCTGGCACCCTGGCCTTGCTGACCACCTGACCCTCAGCAAGGAGCTCCATCTTCTGGATGTCATCCTTGCTGAACCAGGTAAGAGGCTGCAGATCTGTACTAATTCGGATCCTCCTGTGGTCACTGTCTGGAAAGTCCTGCTCTTTAAAGCTCCGGCACCAGCCACTGTCATCTTTCTTTATGGATTCCTTGGGTTTGGACAAAGCCTTTCTATGGTCCAATGACCCAGGATCCTTCTTGGCTTCAGAGGGATCCTCAAAGAGATTACGGTGTTGTCTGAGCTCCCTGGGAGGCTTTTTCACAGCCTGCTGCTCGTTATCTAGTTGATCAGATTTCCCAGAGTGTTTTATTTCTTCTCTGAGTTTTTCCTGGTGGTGTTCTGCTGGCTTTGTACTTGTATGACTGCCATGTTTATCCATGTATGCGTTCACGTTTGTTTGTCTATCGTCCCATCCTCTTGCCTGTCGGTCTGCAACTCTTCTGTCACTTATTATTGTATGTGCTGGAGCAGGAATACGTGCTGCTGTGGATTTACTCCTTTCTAGATAAATGTAAGTCTGTGCAGTGTGCTTTACCACAGCACTGTGGTTGCTTGGCTTAATTCTATGCTTTGGCTCTGGTCTGTTGACTGTAAACTCTGGGAGATTGGGATGGTTATTTCTGGTTGGCTGGATGGCGTCTTTTCTTTTGGAGGCGATGCCTTTGCTTTTCAGCTTATTTCTGTGTTTGTCAGTGTGACTTCTTTCCTTGATGCTGTTTTTGTCATTGCCAGCAGCGTCCCCAAAAGGTTTAGATGGCACTAAATGTTTAAACGTCTCTTTTCCAGTGCTGGTTCTCCAGGCACCGCTGTGGATGTGACTGAGTGGATGCTGGAAGGCAGCGACTGGAGGGGGCTCCACAATCCTGGGCCTGGATCTGAACTCCCCCGCGGAGCTAAGCGCTCGGGATGACCGCCGGTCAATGTCAGCAGGCGGCAGAGATAGGGGCAGAGTGATTGTCATCATGAATATCATGAGGAAAAGTAGGAAGAGAGGGGAAATGAGGAGGATCCATTTTTGACCAAAGCAGAGTTTTGACCACACTTGCCAGACCTGCATGGAAAAACAAAGTACAAGTTAGAGGGAGACCAACAGAACCATGATTACAACGGAGGGGATCATAAATTTCAAAGATAGCATTTGCATTAAACAGAGCGCTCAGATTCCTGTGGGGTTACCCAGAGGCTGTACTGAGATCTCTGGGCTCCTGGCATGTGGAAAGCAAATGTGACTCACACTCTGGGAGTGAAAACAAGTAGAAAAGCATATTGTGATTTTGGCACATTGTTCAGTTCAGTTCAAAGCAGAACACAGTACTGATGTATGACCTTTGAGTCACCATTTAATTAACCAAAATGAAAATGAGAGAAAAAAAATAATGAATTTGAAAACAGAGTGATCAGAGCTAAAGCATTCTGTTTGTGTTGCACAAGTCTGAATATGGAAGCGGCAGAGTATAAAGCTTGTGTCACCCGGCTGTGTGTTTCCACTAGCTTACAGCAGAATTGGACTTACACATCTGAGACCAATATGATTGTGACATGCCCATAATTCAGTGCTGCTGTCTGCACACACTGCACAGCAAGAGGGAAAAGCCATATTTCACACAATACACTGCCACTGCTCAAATACAGCTTACTGCATTCTGACTGAAGGCTGTAGAAAGGTGATTTTACTGCACAAATTCAAACTGATGGCTCTACATTTTCTGTATACTTCACTCCTTCCATGTGATGCCTTTAAATAGAGGTAGCAAAACCCTATGAAGCTGACGTTCAAATAATAGAGCTAAAATAGAGCCTACAATGATTTATTGTCCCATTTTACAAAGATTTGTGCCAAAAAAAAGACTATAGCAACATGTATCCTGTGTGACAGAAGCCGTCTCAGTTAAAACTACAAAAAAAATTGTTTCAGAAAAGACTGGCAGCTCTTTTGCAGACAGGGTGGCCTACCAGTGGAAAGATTAACAGTAACAGAGGAAGCATAGACCACCTATCCCAATAACGAAGCTTCCTTTCACTCCCACAAACTGGAATCCTGCCAAAACAGCATAAGCAACACCAACATGAAGCAAACAGTGTACGCTCTATCTGAATGCCCCACTTTTTAATCCTCATCTATACGCAAAACCATAGGTGAAAAGCTGCCAGGTTGACCCAGATAACTCTCTCACCCCCTTCTTTTCCATCATCCTCTCTTTTCCTCCATTCAGGTGAAGGAATGTTTCAGGCCCTTGAGACGTCTTCCTCATCTCAGAGCTGTTAACAACATTCCCGGATCCCTCCACCTGTGAAAGGATCCCATTATTCTTCCCCTGGACTGGAAGGCCCTTAACCAGGCTCTCTGTGCTGAGAGGACCCAGACATTTTATACACACTTTTATCTAAACAGTCCCAGTGTGAGACTTATAATGTATGTGTCAGACTCAAATATATATGTATATATATATATATATATATATATATATATATATATATATATATATATATATATATATATATATATATATATATATATATATATATAAAACCAATGTAGAAATAAGATTTTAAACATGTTATGTGAACAGTGCTATAGAATCCACAGTACTCTATACAGACTTCACAGTCAGTCTGCAATTGATCAAAGGTGCAACATGGAGCAATTTAATTTCACTGAATCACTACTGCATTTAGTGTGAGATTCTGGTGAATTAATGGAGATGAATGAGATCACTCCTGAGAGGACTGGCAGTCTCTACTGGCCTCTAAATTGTATTTTTTATATTTAACACCACTGAGGTTTCACAGCAGATCTAACCTCTTGCCTACTGCAGCCTCACTCCAGTAGTGGCACAATGGAGGAGTCGTCTTACTGACTTTACCTTCACTGTAATGCCATATAAAGGTGGCTATAAAAGTCACACCTAACATCTTTAGGTAGTCACTAAATAGTCAACGATATAAACACAGTCTTCTTAAAGTAAAAATTCCTTTTATATTATATCAACCCTGCTATTTTTTAAAACTGCTATTCAGTCTTAGTGGTAAAACCTGTAATTCAAATTCTGTCGTCGTATAACAATGTCAAAGTACTGGTGCGACCTGGAACAGAAGAGCTAGTAGAAGTGCATCAGCCACTGAGTGTATTATTACCAAATACTACAATTACAGCACGTCACTTTGATGTCTCAGGAAAAAGGACACAAACATGGAGAAAGTGCCTGGTTTGCAACCATGTTTAGCTAGGTGATAACTGTCAAAGTGACACCCACATGAATGCAAGAACCTAAGGTTTCCTAGCACAACATGGCTTTGAAATATGATGATCAAAGTTATTTATTTGACCTGTCAATGGTTTTAATGTTGTGGCTAATTGGTCTAAGTTTCACATCTTTACTGTTTTATCATGCACACAGTCTCGGTAACTTCTGACACCCACTAAGCCCTAATTAGCTGTCACAGTAATTACCAATTAGTCATGTACTCATAGTTACTGTGTGTACATCTCCACCGTCGCCTGTGGATGGGCATACCACACTTTGTTTTTGTTTTTGCGTTGAAGCCATTCTGGTTCTGGACAAAGTAAAGACTTTAAAAGCATCTGTCAGCTTTTAGAAGTTGTGATACCTTTTTCCTTTTCTCTGTGGGATCTTCAGCTTTTCCAAATTTGTCCTAGAAAATCATTTGTGCTTTTATAGCATCTGGGTAGCCAAAGTATGAGAGAAGCCAAATGGGCACATTTTGACTGCTGTTACAGCTTTGTTATTTTCATGCTCTGAATCTGCTTTCAAATGATCTGATTAATGAATGGCACAAAAACTAATTTGTCATCAGCAGCTGCCTCAGGCACATCCTTATCTCCATAGATGTTGTCATAAAATATCTCCAATATGAAAGAAAATAAGTCATGGACACACTTCTGTATCACTGTGTCTGGGTTTAGGCAGACAGTAACAGTGAGGCAACACTACCAGCGTGGCGCCAAACTGGAAATTACAACATTGCTATTCTATGATTTTCATCCAGCATAGAGTTAAGATAAATCTGCTTTGGTCTTATCATAAGAAAACGCCAACACAGAAATAAGTTCCAGGGTTAAATAAACTAGGATTATGGTTTCAGGCTGCTGCAACTACAAAAGTCCCACATTTGCTCCTCTGGTGTCTTTACTGATGGCAGGGGGCACCATCCAACACGTGTTAGCTACTAAAACCTGGCACAACAATTGCTCCTCTGTATGCACAGGCCTGACATTACAACCACCTATATTATTACAAAAAAAAAACACACAAGTCACTGCATTCTAATACGTAATTGCTTCACTCTTGCTTTCCTTCAGCGGTGAGCCATCTCTCCTTTCATCTTCCATCCTCCCCTGTGTTTGCACTTGTTTTGGCTGAGCAGCGCTAATTAGCGTCCAGGCATGTACAGCTTAGCATAGCTTAGTGTGAATGTGTCAACAGGAGACAGCGGTGTTGCCTTCAACACCTCTTTACAGCAAGCACACAGAGGCAGGCCACTGAGGAGGTCGATGGAGACAAGGAAATAAAGCCACTGTATATTTCATGTGGTTAGATGTACTTGCAGCTTTCTTGTGTTTTGACTATGCTGTCATGCACTTTGACCTCCACAATAAATACTTTGAAAGAAAAACTCTGTGAAAGCACATTATATAAACACCAGTGTCACACAAAATGTGAACACACACACACACACACACACACACATAGACACATAGACAGGGTTTGTTCTGCTGCTGCGATACGAATCACACATCCTCTAAAGATATGAGGTTACAGAGTCTAAGTTATTGTAACATTTCTCTGTTCTTTCAAAAATAAAAATGACATCATTACTGGCAAGCTTAAATTATTTTCCACTTCTTATCTCTTCAAGTTCTCTTTATTTTCTGACAGGTTATTTATGTCTGTGTTCCTCCCTCTTTGTCTGGCTCTGCTCTCTCTCTCTGGCTCTCACTGGCAAGCTCCCCTCACACACACACACACACACACACACACACACACACACACACACACACACACACACACTCATTACACATATGTATATCTATAGTACACATACACACATCTTTCCCTTCCTAATAACCTCGTGCCCTCTCTGACAGGCCAGGTGTCTGGCTGTTTGACAGCTGCCTGGCACTTGTTTTTTTCTTTTCCTTTCTTCTTCATAGCCCTCTTTTTTCTTCTCCTCCAGCTGAGGGTTGCAAGAGAGGTATGCGGCATTAGGTCGAGACACGCAACAGGTCCTGCAGTCAGCCAGCTCGCCTCGAGAGAGTATGGAAGGGAAGGGAGGGGGTGAGGACGTCTGGAGGCAGAAAACTGTCTCATTACAGCGTCTCATCTCGGAGACCTTTTATCGGTCTGTTTAAAGAGACAAGACAAACAACAGCAGAAATCCTGACAGAGCAGCATGCTCATACAAGTGAATGTGCTCTGTCCAAAACTGCGTTTTAAGTCTGACACAAAGTCAGCATAGCAGTGCTACTATGGGGAGCTTTAACACAGCAGATGGAGGTCTTCACATCAACAACTGGAAACTGGCCATCAGGTTGTGAGTGCATTAGCTAACCATCTGTGCTGTAGTTCGTGCTACATGGCTAGAACAAATACACTTAATGGCTTACTAACAGCAGGGTGGACTCAGTAAATGTCGGTCAAAACCTAAGAGAAGTCAGGTGGGCCATATTTTCAGTCAGTGCTCTGATAACAGAAAAATAAGTCATTGTGTCACTGAGCAAGAACAAGTACTGACTCTATGGACTCTATAAAGGGAGACATTTCCGAGATACAGAAAATCAAACCTCGTCTGACGGAGCATCACAGCATTGGTCCAAAATGATGTTTCCATCATATTTTCTTCGCTGTTTTCATCATGTGATTTTACTAGCATGCTTTCAGTACATTGTCTTGTTGTGCCCTCTTCCTCTCCAATGAAAACTTCTTCTACTAATATTTACTCAAAGGTACCAACTTTAGAGACTTCTGCTACAAGCTGTCTGCCCTGATGAATCAAATCCGAACATTTGCATAACAATAGATCTTTTGCAGATTTTCTCTAATTTAGGCTAAAAGCTGTAAAGCATTTTGGATAGAAATCAAGCATCTGCTATTTGTAAATATGCAGTGTTAACAAGGTAACATGCACAAATCCTACACTGTACCTATGCTATAGCATGATGTGCACTTCAATTCCAAATGTAGCTACATGTCGTGGTGGCTCACACCTCAAAAGCTGTGATTGGTCGGTTTGGTTCTGTCAGAAACAACACGCCACGTTTACACTCCATACTGATTTGCCCAAGGATAATTATTTTGTGGAGCTAAATGTAAATTGGTATTAAGCTGTAACTGTATCTGGCTTGCTTAATAATTCAAATGTGACAGTCCACATTCTACCAATGCAGCTATATGCCATTTGTTGATTTTCACATCTCTACCACACAATGTATCGGTTTTTTACCTCTTCTATTTTTTCTGCACTGTAATGATTTCAGGTAAAATCAGAGTTTTTCTACATTTATTAGATCCAGATCTAAGATGATCTGGTCACCACTGTTTGAAATACATGAAGAAACTCAACACAGTGGCATCACAGTTTAGGTGATTACCAGAGTTATTAAAACTGATTCTCAACGGGGCCACCTGCAATCTGTAGCAAGCTACATGGCATCTAATGGTGATTCAGCCAAAGCTAGGAGATTTCATCCTCAAATTGTCATGAATGTTTTCACCAACTGTCATCTCAATCTATACAACAGTTACTGAGATGTTTTTAGTCAAATCCACCAAAGTGTCAGATCAATAGACCAAAATAGGAAAAAAATCATGTTTAAATTAAATAAATATTAGCACAGACAAACTTTCAAATTACTCATTTACTGTATATGACTTTTCATAGATAAGAATCCTGTAGTTTATGCTGTATAGGTGTTAAAGTGTTGTTACTGCTACTGACTTCATTCTTTTATCTAGAAATCCACGTTACATATCCTGTGGTTTAAATGTAGCAAGAGGCAGTAGGAAGAAGCACTGAGGTATTGTTTGCTGAATGATGATTACATATTAAAAAGAATAGAAGGTTTAACACCATATGAATGCTGAGAACTTAGTATCAGAGCATCGGGAAGCTGTGAGTTGATGTTACACAATGTAGCTAGAATGAGCCAGTAGTTGAGATTGGTTTAATAGAGCCATCAAAGCTGGAATTATGTTTGAAATTTATGAGGTCAGGAGGTCCCTGTCTGCGCCAGCTTCAATTATCAGCAAGCAAACACACGCATGAACACACTGATAACATTTGCTCACAAACACACACACACACACACACACAGTCTCTGCTTGAGCAAAGAGTATCTCTCTAACTGGATCAAAGAGGATTCACAGACTGGGAGAATAATCAGTTAACACTGTTTGGCTTAATTCAATCTGAGAGACAGTCAATCCCCTGAGAGAGAGAGACATCATGCATGTGTTAATGACCATCATCCATTCATTAATAGCTATGCTCCACCATGGAAAACACGGCTTAAGTGTGAGAACTGAAAGAGAAAGAGTAAGAAAGTCAGGTTCTTAACATTAAGTTTAGTAATGAAAATTGAGTTCTTCTCTTTGTACCCATTTTGTCTATGACAATCTGTCACCAAAATTCCAGCATGGTGCTATGCTAAAGATCCATAAATTCAAACTGTATTTTTGTGGTTCTGTAACAAACTTAGCTTCTGCATGCAGATATTTCTGATTTGTGGTTGAACAGTTCTGGATATTCTGATTAATTAGTTTTCCATCTATCTTCAGCACAGTTCAAACACTAGTACAAATGACTGACTGCACACACAGAGGCCAAGCCATCACAACTACAAGTGTAACAGTATGCGTCTTTGTCCTAAAACTTTGGGTTGAGGACGTTTGTTACTAAAATTATTGTCAGTGCACCATGTGATCCAAACAATTACTGTGAGAAATCTTTTTATCCCTAAGGGTGTGTGTCCATACTATCATTCTCTCTGGAAGAAAAGCGCTGGCAGGGCGCCGGGGAGTGCTTCATCTCCACGCTTCATCAAAAAAAATCGTTTCAATGCTGTGGGTGGGTTTTGTTTCCATGACAACACTATCTTGACAACATATCAAAACTCTAATCACCATTGTATAATAGACTGGCATCACTCTTCATTGTGGTAATTTCTATCACATATTGTATCATATAGCTTAGAACTGCCAGAAGAAGCTGCTCCTCCATTTTCTTGGTTACCAGGGTGATGAGTCCCATGTATATGATTGGTTGCCTGAAAAGGTGCAACATCCATGGCTATAAATGGGGAAATGGAGGAATCATCAAAGTTCTTATTACTTTTATTATTAATCCCGACAAGAGAATGACTGTCTGTGGCAGGTGTTAGGACATTTCACTCTAACTAAACGTGTTCATGGTGCTAGACTAACAGGAAAGATGTTAGATCATAATGTTTACAGCACACTTCAAGATTTGGATTAGATCAACTTTACTTTGACCAAGAATGATTCATTAGGACAGGCCGCATGGGATCCTATACTAATCCTCAGGATGAGTTTGGGACATCTCACACAGAAAACACAATGTAAGCAATGATAGAGAGCAAAAACAACAACAACAACAGTTTAAACCAACTGAGATACAGCATATTTTCCATAAGTCCAGTATGCTGCTTTTCTGCAGAGAGACGATTTTACTGACCGTGTGCTGATCAGCAATATAAAACATGTAGGACTCTGGAATAGAGAAATAAGGAGATTAGATAAAAGAAATGATTAAAAAGGAAACAACTAAAGAGATTCTGTGGAAGAGATGGAGATGTTTGTGTCCCTCATCTGTCAACAGCAGTCTGTCAGTGGAGAGCAGACCTTAATGAAAGTGGTCAGATCCTCTTTTTCTCTCACAGCATATGAACAAAGAAGAGCACAAAAGAAAGACTGGAAGAAAGATGAAAGGAATACAAAAGCAATGCAACAAAAGCAAACTGATACACCACGACGTAGAATGCATTCAGCAACTGCTCAGTTCATTTTCTAACGTGTCTGAGTCTGAGGATGATGACAACACATGAAAGATGAAATATAAATGAGATGAGAGATCACAGACTGATACCATTCTATTTTTCTACACTGACAATAGTGGAAGCCCAGCAGCCATAGAAAGAGGAGGTGAGGAAGAAAGATGTTGTCTTACCTTCTTTTAACATGTCAGTATTTTGAACTGAGGTTTTGCAGCATAGAGGATAGAAGATGTTTTTGTGCTGCAGCTGCTGGGTTTAAATCAACTAAATGGAAATACTTATATTCATACAAACATGTGCGTGGCAAGTACAGGCTGGAATCAAGCATTAATCCATTTTGAGAAGTCAGAAAACATGAAATTTAATAGAGCCCGGGGTGACATGTTCATGAGCTTTTATATGTTTACATTACTGTAAAACAGAGTAAACTCACTTTTAAAAATCTGGTTTTGCCCCGCATCCATGCTTCTTTAGTTTCAGATTGATGTACTCCCTACTGAGATCTCCCTAAACATTGTCCTCCTACTGTCTAGTTTCTTTAATCCACACGAAAGAATCTCCGAGTTGATGGCAGTTCACCCTCAATTACAACTATGTAATTAGCCCTACAAGCAGCACCCAGTGGCCTTACAAGCAGCGCCCAGCGGCCTTACGAGCAGCGTCCAGCGGCCTTACGAGCAGCGCCCAGCGGCCTTACGAGCAGCGCCCAGCGGCCTTACGAGCAGCGCCCAGCGGCCTTACGAGCAGCGTCCAGCGGCCTTACGAGCAGCGCCCAGCGGCCTTACGAGCAGCATCCAGCGACCTTATAAGCAGCGCCGAGCGGCCTTATAAGCAGCGCCCAGCGGCCTTACAAGCAGCGCCCAGCGGCCTTACGAGCAGCGTCCAGCGACCTTACGAGCAGCATCCAGCGACCTTATAAGCAGCGCCGAGCGGCCTTATAAGCAGCGCCCAGCGGCCTTACGAGCAGCGCCCAGCTGCCTTACGAGCAGCACCCAGCGGCCTTACGAGCAGCGCCCAGCGGCCTTATAAGCAGCATCCAGCGACCTTATAAGCAGCGCCGAGCGGCCTTATGAGCAGTGCCCAGTGGCCTTACGAGCAGCGCCCAGCTGCCTTATGAGCAGCGCCCAGCGGCCTTACGAGCAGCGCCCAGCGGCCTTACGAGCAGCGCCCAGCGGCCTTACGAGCAGCGCCCAGCGGCCTTACGAGCAGCGCCCAGCGGCCTTATAAGCAGCGCCCAGCGGCCTTATGAGCAGCGCCCAGCGGCCTCCTGTGTGAGACACCCTGTAATAACTACAGCTGTGATTTCCAATCAGCCTAACTGCGTGAACATGGTGATAAAATGATCCGTAAACACCAGAGCTCGTCTATCTGGTTGTCTATATCATGGCTTCACCAGCATACTGCCACAGTGAAGACATCGTCCTCACAGTAAAGCACAGCTGGGAGTGTGATGATAGGCTCTGAAGATTTGTGATGTCCAAATCCTCTGCAAAGAGGTTTTTTTTTCCTGTAGTGAGATGGATTTTGAAAATGGTCACACACAGATAGGAGAAGAAGAGGAGAAAGCCAGCTCACAGTAGCGGCCAATGACAGGCTATACCTGCTCTCTACATCTAATAAGTCAGACTTTGCATGTTACAGCATCATTTTATGGTTGTTGTGAATTTCCATTTAGCTTTAAGCTTTATCTTAGCAATGGAATGAAATTACAGATTGACACTACATTGAAGAAGAGAAAACATGGTCCTTGGACATTATTTAATGAATGCACGATCCAAGATGCAATTTTCATCCTAAATGCCATTTTGTTGCACTTTTCCACCCACTTCTGCACTGAGCATGCTCAACACAGAAATCAGAATGTGTTCCATGTTCAAACCCCAATTATGCTTATAATGCAATGAAGCCCAAAGCAACTTCTTTGAAATGGCAGCCATATAATTCAGAAAGACACAGTATTAAAACATAGAACTTGATACTGTCGGGTGGAGAAAGACCACAAGTAAACAATAATGCTTTTGTACATATAGTGTTAGCCCAAGGGCAAACATGTTTGAGGCAGATGGATACATCAGTGAGTTGTGGAATTGCTAAAGTAATGTAAAACATGTGGCCAAGGAAATCAATTGGCAATCATACACTGTGGACTCCACCCTGCATGTGCCTTTACATATTTCCATATATAGCACACATGGATTTGTGTATTTCAATCCTGGCCTTGAATAAAAGTATACCTAAAGATTTCCACAGTGATCCTTTTTGAAGAAGAAACCTAACACTAGTCTTCCTGCTGAGTGAAATGCGAGCAGTCCACTGTCCTGCTCTCCTGTCAGCAACTTTCTTCTCTGGAAAGCATCCGTCTGATCAAATTACAAAGGTGAAACCTAAAATGGATTTTTGCAGCTGGGGATGTACTTTGCCTTTGGTGGGAAGGTTAAACATTTCTAATGGAGAGCAATCTTTGGAGAGATCTTCTAAAGAAAGTTCATTTCTCAAAAGGTATTACTGATCAAGGCCAGACTATCAGCCAGGCAAAGCAGGCAATTGCCCAAGAGCCCCAGATTTACAGCAGGTGCCAGGTTCACTGTGTAGAGTTCTTATCTACATAATCTGATTAAACACATACGTATTAGAAAGTTATTCCCCTGAAGTACAATATCTGCTAGAATGGGTCTTTTACCTCCACGTTGTTGTTCTGGTCTTTGAGTCTTTGTGGTTTTAAGATCCACATGTTTTAGTCTATATTGTGGACATTTGTTGTAAAGTTGTTCTTCATCAAAAGACCTCAACGTTTTCTGTTTAACAAGCAGTTTACACAAAGACAATCTGGGGTAAGTGGTATCATTAAAGCTACAACCAACAATTATTTTCACTGTCAGTACATCTGACAATGATTTTTTAAATAATCAATTGATTACTCAATGTGTAAAGTATCAGAAAATATCGACAACTGTCAACCATTTTTTCCTGGAGTTCAAATTAACAACATTAAAATGTACCAAAACATGGAGAGCATGCTATTCCAAAATAAATATTCATATCTGAGAAGCTGTCACAGAATTTTGTGATTTTTTTTTTTTTTTTTTTGCTTAAAAACATGACTAGACAATTAATCAGTTATCAAATAACACCTAACTTGCTCTAAAATGACTGAGTGATCTACTGACTGTCTCAGCACTGTGGCCAGTTTCTTTGTGTCTTGGGAAAGAATAAAACTGTCATGTATAGTAGGGTCCATCAATAGTGTCCCAAGGTCCCTCATAAGGGACAGAGACACATAGAAAAACAAGTCTTCATCACTCAAGGCAGGTGGACCAACTGAAGTAACATGAAAATCCTCTCTACTGTTGTGTCTAAAAAGCACATTTACCTCTCAATTGAGGCCTTTCATCTTAAACTCAGTCTTTTCATACCTTGTTTTGACTTGATGATCATGCTAGAAGAAACCCTCGGGGATCACTAAAGTTTACAACAAATCATTCCAAGAGGATTGTGACGATCTGAAACAAACCACAAATGTGAACCTTGAGGTGGCGCTGAAGGAAAAGTCGGGTTATCACCAGAGAATCACGGCATGTTAAAATTTCCTTGCACAAGTGAGAGGTTTAACTTCATGATGACACTAGCCAAAACGTCGGGAGATTACCCAGACCTCTTAGAACTTATCCTTGAGGAAACCGATAACTTTGCCAAATTTCATGACTATCTGTTAAACAGCTGTTGAGATGTTCCAGTCCAGACTGACAGTCACTGATGTCCCAACTAGTATGGATGACAAAGGAAACTCATCAGAGCAGACAGCAAGATATACTTACTTGTATTTCCTACAATGGGCCATACTCCAAAATGCTGAATTCCACAAGTCTCTTAATGCAGTTCAGTACTGTGTCTCATTATGTCCTACAATGTTCCCCATATTTGTAACAAACTCTCGCAAAAATGTGTAGTCTTTAGACTGAAACAACCCTCATTTTCACATTTGAACATTACACAACTTTATTGTAATGCTTAGTTGTGAGTAGTAGTATAATAGTGAGCACGTTTTCTTGCCATTCACTCCGTTGTAGTTAGCATTTACCCTGATAACGAGAGTGCTGAAGAAGAAAACTGTAACGTCTGCCAGGACACGGAGCCGAAGATGGGCATACATTTTCCTTCACCTTTGCTTTCTTCCAGCCAGCTTCTATGGTATCAGGCAGGATATTACTGTGTGAATTTATAGGTGAGCTATACAATATCTGACATTGATATTTTCCACATTTTATAAATTATTTTGTGCAAATGGTTTGTGAGCATGAATCATGAATACATAAACAACTGTGGTCAGTCACCAACAAGGAATAATGACCAGCTTCCACTTCATAAATAACTTTTTAAAAATGATAGTAAGAGATCGACTGCATTATGTAATATCCACATTTAAAAATATTTTAAGAGTGAATTCATTGATGTGTTTGACCCATCTGGTGTCACTGCTGTTGTCAATACTGAAACAGTACCAATTGATCATTATGTTTTATATCATTGAAAAAATGAAGTGTAACATGAACATGGCACTGAACCCACTGAGATATTTCACTTAAAGCATCGCTGCTTAGTATCTTTCAGGTCAACCTGCAAATTTCTGCTCTCATTAACTAGCTGGTGAAAAAAATGGAGCGATCAACTGCTAAAGAGACAGATATTTTCCTCCAGGGTTGGTGGGATTCAAGATCTAACATCAACATTTGTGGATGCGTAAACAAGTAACTGTTTTCTAACATGCTAGCTGTAAGGTTACGTTATGTCGGTTTAGTTCTGACAGTGTATTGTGCTGCCACCAGTTGGCCAAAAGTGTAAGTTCATATACATACAAATTTTAAAAGCAGAGCGAGAGAGCTGTTACTGTGAAGTAGCTGCAACATATGACTTATATGTTCAGGACATGCTAATGACGAACAATTCTACTCAGAGAAATTTGGTAAACATGAGTATAATATATGAATAATATTCTCCATGCCTTGTCTGAATGCATACTAATTAAAGCAGAAAGACTATGAGCAGGAAAAATCCAGAGATGTCTTTTCCTGTTCTGTTTGTGGGGCATCAACTGTCATCTATTGTCTTGTGACTGTATGTATGTGGTCTGTCTGCATGGTGACCTGTCTGCCATCATATGTCAGCCTACTAGCCAGAGTGTGACAGTGGGCTATCTGGCAGTCGTCTGCTGACAAGACCTTCAAACAGCAAATTGGTGTGTGTCTGTTGGCGGGCATGTGTGTGCATTGTAGGCTGTGTTTGCACCTCATGCATGTTTTTGCATATTCTCTAATTTTCACATTTTTCAGCACACCTAGAAGCCGTGCTGTGTGTGGTGACAGATAGCTGGACATTCTCAACTCATTAGCTGTCCTGTAAAGACCCATCTGAACGGAGATGAATATACATTGCTCACAGTTTGTTAATGCTGAGATTCCTATTTACAAAAACAAATTTTCCAGCCTGAACCTTGCCTCGTTCCCCGTTGTGCACACTGTCAGTGTGTCACAGCTGTCTCCTAACCCTAACCCTAATGGTCACCATTAGACGCTATATGGAAGGCACTACATTACGTAATGTGCATTGTAAAAAGTGTATAGCAGGAGGTCTGTACACAGCCCAACCTTTGACTCATTACAGCCAAACTAACCACTGTGGACACTGTACATGAAGGATGTGCAGCAAAATCAACCACAACTCCCAGAATGAATAGTACAGTATTGTGCTTATGTCATAAAGCAGCAGATGATGTTAAAGAAATGAAGATTTGAAATTTTAAAACTAAATATTTAAACTGTAAAGACCTGTTCAAATTCAAATTTTACAGGAAGTGATCCAGCAGAGGGATTTCATAAAATGAATCGGTTTGACCTTGGTATGCTAAATATGTTGTTAATTTATCACTGAAAACTATCTTGGAACTGCAGGTAATGATCTCATTACATGTCTACTGATAGTTCTCTTCTGCCTATTATAAACAGTGTAATTAAGCCCCAGTGTGATTAAGCTGTCTACCTTCTCCAGCCTGAAGGTCGCTGCACCAGGACCAGTCTATATCTGTTAAAAAGTGCAACCTGCTACCATTTTTCTAGGTGATGTTCAATGAAGATGACACCTACTACGCCACCTGTACACCTTCGTGGTACTACTACAATGAAAATGGATGCAGCATTGTTGTGCTTTATTATGGCTGCATTTCTGTTTGGTGTTGCCAATAGTTAGCATATAAGTTAACTGATGCAATATATTATTATATTACATTACACAGATATTTATTCTCCAATTTACAGGTTTAATTAGGCAGCAAAAAATATCAGCCTATCTTGTCCGCAGGAGTTGGAGCTGTTGCTGATTAAATTTGGAGAGGTTTTTTTGACATTGAAATCAAGAAAAAATCCCCATCGGCAACAGAAATTAGCCAGATAGCCTCTACTTTTTTCCACATTCAACATGGATTTGGAGTTACATGCCAGCTTGAATTTATCCAAAGTGGATTTTTTGAAAGAGTGACAACCCCAGTAAATCAGTTGTGTTTGAGGATGCACATAAATTGACACAAACCTTTGTCTTTTAATGTGTAAAACACTCAATCACACCTGTGTTCCATTGATTTATGTGTTGTTTAATGTTTGATCACTTTCTTTCTGTCTGGGAAACCTTTTCTAGTTGTAAAAAATAAAGTCCATCTGCCTTTGACTGTTACCTATTTTCCAAACGCTGCCTCAAAATAAAATATGTATCGCAGGCAGCCACAAAACATTTTCTTTCTGTTCCAAGTCCCAAACCAATCTCACCTTAAAATGAGAAAAGCTTTGTTAAAAAAAGCTTTGTTGAGAGTGAAGAGACTTGATTTCTACCCCTTTGGCAAAAGAGTGAAGAACACAGTGCTTTATATTCTCTATCTCTGTGTGTTGAATGAAGCCCAGACATCAGATCACAGCTTTGAAAGTAATTATTCCGAGGCACAAAAATTCTCTCTCCATATGGCTGCAATGGGACTACACATGTGGTCGAATCTGTTCCCCAACACACATTCCATTATTCTAAGCGGAAGGTGCTGCATGACAGACCATTGCTAAGAGAAGTGGCAGCCAAAGGATAGGCAAGGTTGACATTTCAAAATAATTTGCTGAGGCACAAGAAAGAGGCTAGATTTGGGCTGCAGTCAAAGGACACCTCTTCAAGCATCAATTAAACTATGGATGAAAAAGTCATTCTTGTTCAAACAGCAAAAAGCTATGGCTCTTATTTTTGCTTGACCTTATTGTGATTACTTATCTTCAGTGCTGATGGATGACTGCCAGAAGTAGGGTTGTCACGATTTCAATTTTTTGAGCCACGATTATTGTGGAAGGAAATATCGCGATTTTACGATTATTCACGATTATCGACATTATGAAAGAAAAAAACCCAGTGTTTGTATTTAAATAAACTCTTTAATAATACTTAAACTTTTAAACATTTACTGTTCTTATAAAATAAAATAAATTGTTCCAACACGTCTTTGTAGTAAATAAAAGTGCAAATTGCATTACAAAACAGTCATTAACTTGAGGAACTTAAAGGCTTCTTTAGCTGCCATCATTAAAACAAAAGTTAGTGAGTAAATTCTAGTAAGTTCTAGTGAAGTGCCTCTTTGAGACTTTTATGTATTATGGAATGTTGCAATTTAATGTATGGTTGATAACATAGTGTT
The DNA here is from genome assembly GCF_022539595.1 of Amphiprion ocellaris. Classification (NCBI taxonomy): domain Eukaryota; kingdom Metazoa; phylum Chordata; class Actinopteri; family Pomacentridae; genus Amphiprion; species Amphiprion ocellaris. The sequence goes on from NC_072774.1 coordinate 32,132,718, forward strand.
TACTTTGTAAATCAAACAAAACAAAAAGACATAAAAAGAATACATTTAAAGATTCTAAAAACACTTCATTTTAAGCTTTAAATAATCCTCCACAATTTTAGACAATATAACTGCAGAAAAAAGGATAAATGGGAGTCTTATTTATTTTTACTAAAACGTTTATATAAACAATTCACCACTAATTTTACAACAATTAATCAAAACACCCGGATCATTTCCCAGGGAAAAGTCTAGAGTCTGACAGGAGGTCCAGGCAGACAGACAGCCTCCCTGTCCTGGAGGTTACTGTCTCCTCCACTACCACTGTCAGCGGGCAGCGGGGCTTCCCGGACCACACTCCCTGCTGAGGGGACCGGGCCGACAGCATCTTCGGAGGAGGGCACGGGCTTCCGGAGCCAAAACAACCGGCGGGTCGGGAGCTCCGGTTCCCTCCTGCGCTCCCATTCCCCACCCGCCGCGGCCCGCCACCTTCCCCTCGCCTGCGGACGCAGGAAAGCAGCCCGGCTGCGACGGGCGGGGAACGGGAGCGCAGGAGGTAACCGGAGCTCCCGACCCGCCGGTTGTTTTGGCTCCGGGAGGAAACTCGGGGCGCGGGGGGTCCTCGGGGCGGCCCGGCCGCCGGACCGCTGACTTCGGAACCGACAGTTACCGCGCGTGCGGCGGACAGTCCCATCTTGGCAACCTCATTGCGCACAGCGGCCACAATATTAGGGACACTTCGGCGGGCCGGAAACCGAGAAATAATTTTTTTCTTTCAGTGCGACCCGGTACGGGCCGCAGACCGGTGGTTGGGGATCACTGCTGTAGTGTTGCCTACACACGTGCATTAGGCCTACGTCATTGCCGCCGCCCCCCCCCCGCCCCCCCATTTTTGAAACTTGTGGAAAAAGTTGTTAGAAGCGCTGCACTGGTTGGCACTAACGCGGTGTTCGCTGTACTTTTTTATTGGGAAATGATGATTTTACCTTGACTTGGACATACAGCGATGGATGATTGTCACGAAGATGCTGTATCATGTTGGTTGTATTCGCGCCTTTTGCTGCAACTTTGCGACGACAGGCTTTGCACATGGGGTGCCCATCCACGAAAACCTCACCTTTAGCATCTTTTGGATACCCAAAGTGATCCCATACTGCTGATTTGAGTCGCTTTTTGGGAGGATGCAAGTCCGGAGGAGCACCCCCGTCAGCCATCCTCAATTTAGCGGTGAGTGAATTCAGTGATGCCGATTAGACAGGAGCGCGTGCACAGGCCAAGGAGCCACTCTCTCTCCACTCTCCACTCAGCGAAGCTCACGCTTCTTGCATTGCACCTCTCGCGAGGCTTTTCTACGGATAATCGTGGTTGTGAAAAATGTGACGAATATCTATTTATAATCGTGGTTATTGTAAAACCGGTTAACCTTGACAACCCTAGCCAGAAGTACAACCCTTTTCTCTTCCTAGTGACTCCTGAGACTGAACTAGTATTAGATTTAGAGGGTCGGTGGCCCTGCAAGTCAGCACTGCTGCTTTATTGGGTTTTCAAATATACCCAGGACTTTGTACCTTTTAAGACGTTCACCTTTGAATGCATAACTTTTTACTTATAACTTCTGCCACCGCTGTTTATTTCAGTATCTGTCTTGCAGTTCTGTTAAAAACCTTTCAGGAAGCATTGTTCTACTTCACAACTGAGCAGTACTTTCACAAGCTATTTTACGTGGGACTACTTAGATATGATAAGAAATACATAACATGAGCTACAATTATTTTACAAAATTTGGGAGAAAAAAACACTTCACAAGGAGCATCTACAAGTTAAAACTCCCTGTTTTTACATCTTCTGCCAGTGGGTTTAGGGGTTCCGAAGGTTAAAATAAAAACCCAACAGATACATTTTAACATATTTATCTCAAAACCACAAACATAGTTCAGGTAGAGGAAGGGTCATGGAATCACTGGAGTAAGTGGGACTCGTCACCATGAATATGTGTACAAACTTCCATTGCAATCTATCTACTAGTTTGGATGGAAAATTGAGGCAAATCTTCATTTTAACAGTTTACTGAAAACGACATCTAAGCAGGGGTTTCACTGGATTTTTGCATTATGAAGTCGCAATGACAAGTGTTCTATTTACTTAGCATCAGCAATCTGTAGCCTTTTATAACCATGATTTCCTGTTTTGGACCCATCTAGAATGTAAAAAAGGGTTTGTTCAAAACATGGAGGTCACAACCTCTGCTGAGCAATTTCATGGGGAAACTCAGCAATCTGGCAAGTCATGTCAAATATATTGCTTTGGATGAAAGTTTTGGACAGATGGACTGACAGATAGCCAGATGGAAAACAAAATTAAGAGCAACACCAGTGGGCTGACTGACGGACCAACAAACACTGGCAGCCTCGGGCTGCTTTACTTGCAAGCTAGATTTGCCCAGCTGTAGCTGCCACTAAGAAGTATTTTCTCTCTTGCAGTGTTTATTATTATTATTATTTTTTTTTTTTTTAACAATTTCTGCTCTCATTCCTTGGTTCTCCTTCCTATTGCTATTCTCTGTCATCCTTTGACTTTGTAGATATTTCACAAAGCCTCCTGCAGACACAGCCCTCACAGGTGTCATTTTTATGGCATGGCCACCAACCTGGTTGTTTCATTTTTCCAAACAAGCTGGAGGAAGAAGGGATAGAAAGAAGGAGAAAGAAAGAGATTAACATTCTTACTCAGCAGTGTTTTTACAAGGCTCTCTCTCCTTGTCTGAAGGCTCTGAGGACACAGCCGGTGCAAACCCATCAGGCATCATAAAGCAAATGGCTATTAGCACTGAGTTGTTATGACACGTCCACAATAAAGACTGACTATAAACACTGCTATGTTTCCATACTTATTCCAGCCTTTTATCTGTCATTCTGTTTATTCCCTCCAAACACTCCTCTACCTTCTCCTCACCTCTGCCTTTCTCTTTCATCGCTGACGACTTGGTTTACTCAAACCAGTTACAATGCACATCATGAGTGTTCATGGATACACAAGCCACCTCCTCACAGAGACACGCAGCAGATGGCTGTGTGGACAGCATCCCTTTCAGAGTTCTACTCGCGACAGATTGAGTGGGAGGCAAAGCGCCTCTGAAGTCACTTTCACTGTGCTGAAATCTCTCCTATTGTTCTCTGCCCAGTTTTATTACACTACAAAGTCAAAACCACAAAGACAGGAAAAGCTCATTCCTTCTAAGCAGAGGTAGCAAAACAGCATGCGGTTGCATCTTCACCACTGGCTGCGGTTTTTGTAAATGTGCTTGTTAGGCATTTTTTATTCACTGTTATGGGTTTATATGCTTCAATATATCGTAAATATGTCAAATAAACCTTAAGGCCAGTAGGACACCGCCTCTGCACATTTAATACAATGTCTAGGTGAGTCAGCCAAGTTAATCTTTGGCAGTGGGACAGTTTATAGCTTAACACAGAATTTGTCCTGAATGAGCTGAATTAAATAAAACAACGAAATTTATACAACCCTTTTGAACCTGTTTGATAGAGCTTATACAGCCTTTTCTCCTCCTCTGCTGGTGGCAGAATGTGGTTAACAGGAGATGTTGCCAGTGTTTCAGATAATCCTGATTACAACTTGTATGAACATCAAAATTTGGATGTTTCAGGACATCTGATTACTCAGACTTCTCTTTTCATTCTCTCTGGTGAAAATCTTAATTTTTACATTGCTAACGTCCTCCAGGTATTCTTAAATATGCTGAAAACCGCATTATGAGAAAAATAAGCAGTCAACACCATGGTTGAGTATTTCCACCTCTAAACTGCGTCAGATAGCCATGGTCTCATACAGAACAGATCTAAGGAACCAGTCCCTTGTTAATTTGGGATGGTGCTTTCCATATCATTATTTTTCTTTAGAATCAGTTTGTGGCTCAAGCATGTATGACTAAATCACTCCAATACTACAACTTGTCAGTGTGAGTGCAGAGTAGTTCTACAGTGTCTGAGCAGAGTCACAGGTTAGCCGGTGCGCTGGAGATGAGGCCAGTAGCGTACATATGAGTGGAGGGACTTCATAGATCCACACATTCCAGAGGAAGTGACTGCATAGACTTACCGTACAACTGAGCCTTTTTAATGTGAGAAGCAATTATCTTCATAGAAAAAAATTCATGAGATGAGTTTTTGTTGGTTTAATCAATGACCGAGAAGAGACTAGGGTACGTTTTCTGATGATGATGAACTTGAGTCTGCCCACATTGTCATCAGATCTTTGGCAGGCTAAAAACAGACTGGGGAAGCGATGCAGGATATTCTTGAGAAACTGCTACCTGTAAGATGCATCTACACCTTTCCCCAGATGCATGACGTCAATGGGATTCTTAATACTGGGTGTAAATGAGGTCCTAACAACAGATGCAGTGAATAGAGTGTCATGTTCACAACATTCATTTTTGAGAAGTCACTGCATGTGGAGCACAAATGTAATTAATGGAGTTCAGAATGACTGCATTTCAATGAGCCAGTGTGACTTACCTGGTATTGTGTATACTGGCTCACTGCAGTGTTAATTCTGACACCTGATGTTCCTGTCCAGCTGGCAGTGGTAGCATCATCATTTCCAAATTCTGACTGTTTAAACAGAACCACCCTCTGCTTGCCAAACATCATCACAGCTGCCTACTCTCTCCACTGACGACCAGCCACTCATTCAGAACCTGAGTCACTGACTTGATCAGTAAAATCCTGTTTCCTATCTGGACGGAGAGCACTAATACAGTGATATTTTTTGGTGGACATCTAAAGATGATATAGATGGAGAGTCCTTGTTAATCCTGGAAGTGACTCAGTCCCTGACGTGTAACAGAAAAGCTAACCGAATGGAACATAAAAGCTATCTAACTGACAGTAACATCAGCGTTACAGCCACATCACCTGTGTTGCATGTGTAGTGATAATTAAACTAACATTAGCTGGCCTTTATATAAATGTTGACTGATGTCTACATGTTCCAACTTTGTCAGCTCTTCAATCAATCAGTCAATCAAAATTTATTTATAGAGCTCTTTAGAACAACATAAAAGAAGACCAAAGTGCTTTCCATCAGCATGATAAAATAAAACAATTTGGTTCCTACAAAACCATAAAACCATAAAAACCGTAAAACCATAATGCAGCACAGATGAATCAGTAACTTTTAAATAAGGCATTTTGAGATGACATGAAAATAAAACAGTGCTAGGAGTCAAAGGCACGTCTGAAAAGGTGACTTTTTAGTCTGGACTTGAATAGCAACAGATCAGTGATAACATCAAGTTCCAGTGGAACTTCCAGCCACTTTTGTTGCCACTGGTACCATCGGACAACATTACTAACAGGTACGTAATATTACTGAATGTCAGAAGCTTCTCATTAACAGCAGTACAGGAGGTCAGCAGCGTCTGAACAAGAGATATTCCAGAACAAAATTTTTACTGATCAGAGCTGCAGTGTGACTCCACAGATGCTGCAGGTCACTGAATCAGACTTTGCAACCAGTAGCTAGCTCATTATCACATTGTCCATTCTGAACATTTGTATTTTTATTCATTCTTCTTTTGAGTCCTCACTTTTGCTTAATTTCTGTTGTGAAAATGAGGTTGTCAAATATTTGTCATCAGACGTTTCATTGGTCAAATTAACACTAGCTTACTAGACACTTACTGAAAAAGATTCATGCTGGGTTCAGATTACACAGTGTTTTTGTCTGATAAGATGGTCAATAACTAAGTCAAAAATAGTTGATTCTTGATTGCCTTTCACAACCTGTATGACGTTGAGAGGAGGGAGGTTTCAGCATCTGACTTCTGGAAAAAGAATGTAAACAAAGAATCAGCGTACCTATGGATCACAAAACTCATGGTTTGGATGTTCTATTCATGTAAACGGACAACTGCTTTGTAGCTCGTCATGGAAGGTATGCATCAAGATTAGGGGAATTATTCCTCACTAAGACAGATATGTTTCAGTGCTGTTGCTTTGTTTGTAAGGAGGATAATGCAAAAACTATCAAGTGTGAATCTGGTTCACTTATTTTACAAAGAACAGTAGGAGTAAAACTGTGTTTCACGCTATGATGGTTAAACTTTGCAATTAATCTGCGGTTGGCATGTGTGCCCAACCGAGGATGCAAATCAGTATGAATCATAGCGAGACTACAGTCCGTTACACCACTACTAACAATCTCTGTGCTTCAGTTGATCATTGTAATGGAAACACTGTGCAAACTGCTTAAGGGAAACATTCTAAGTATGTCTGTTATCAGTTGTTGTCGACTACATTATGCTACATGGGATAAAATGTCAACTTTGACCTTCAGTTTTAGTGTTGCCCCTTCACATCCCTCAGGTCTAGTTATTATCATGCTGATGTCAGGTAGTCTCACCTGATATTTGCATTTACATTTCTGATTTTCCTGCCATCACTAGTTAAACTTCCAAGTGACAGGTTGTTTTTTATTGTGACATTAAAATGCATTTTTTAAAATGTCGATAATTAGCTTGGTTTAAAACTGTACTAAATTTGTGTACTTTTTTTTTTTTTTAAATGAAACAAATTGCCTGTTCAAAAGCAACAGCCACTTTTTTCAGGTGTAGGTGCATATGTGGACACAAAAACTTCTAAACAACTCTTCTGTTGGATCTATTTTACACTTATCTCATCATATTGCAAAGCAGCAACTTACTGCAATACTGCTGCTAATGAAGATACTGAGAATACTGGCTTGATGACTAAATGTGTGAGCTCTGAGGTGAATCTGCTTTACTTTCTCCTCTGGCCATTTGGCAGCATTCTGCACATTTACAGGTGATGAAACTGAGATTTCGTGGTTCATTCATAATTCAACAGCACAGCAAATTCTACATAAATGTGTGTGTGAGTGTACAGGAGGTTTAAATGTATTTATATATGGATGAATGCGCGTGGATTAAAGCCAGTGTGCTACCTCAGGCAGAAATCATCAATTACGGCCAGACATCTGAGTTCATGATGAGATTGATATTACCTGTAATTTAAAGTTGCTTGTTTCTTTTAAACTGTAAGTAGTAATGGCTGAACAGCCAGTTTACAGCTGATTTTGGTGTAGCTGCAGAGCTCTGGGTCCTAGTGCTGGCTGTGCTGGCTGATTCTGAAATAGTAGTACTGTGCGTAAGAAAGCCAAATAAACGCCAAACTGCACTCCTGTCATTTTGAAAAGTTCAGGGAGTGTGTATGGACATGCTCAGCTGATGCACAGTCAATCTCTGCAATCAGTATAAGCATGTCTACCCTCTATTTTTCTTTCTCTCTCCCACACAGACCCACACAGACGTGGAGCAAAGGAACAGGAAAGCACAGCTGAGAATACAATGAGCAGCAGTCCCTGGTGTTTAACATACAAAGAGTGACTATACTGTGGCTCTGGAGGGGTTTTGTGTGCCTAGCAATGAATTCCAATGTGGGCCCCGTAAACTGAGGAACAGCAGTAGCAAGACCTGAGATCTGCACAGAACCGGACTGTTGAACTTTAGGCTGTAAAGGTTCTGCAGTGTACGGTCAGAAGGTAACTCCAGAATGGCTGTATTTGGGTCAGTCTGACATCTTCAATGAACTGAATGTGTAGCAGCAATTACTTCTATGGCTACTACTAAAAATAGAGAAGAGAAGAGAAGAGAAGAATGGACAGAGAGTTTCCCCTTCTGATTTCCATGTGGCGGTTCAGACCTCAGGAGTCTGTCTGCTCTGCATATGGAACCAATTTGAAATGTGAAACTATAGGCACTCCTTGAAAGACGGATGATCACCAGTCAGATGATAGGAAAACACTGTTTTGATGTGCCAACCAAGCTCTTTGCAAAGTTTAAGCTTCTTTAAACAACTTGGCAGAATGCAAACCTCAGGTGACACAGTGACTTGCAAATTTATATTTAGTTCACTGGGATACCTATTTGCAATGAGTCACAGAGAGACTGCTTTTCCTCTCCTCGCAGTTGTAGTCATTCAATCTATCTAGATGTCTGTGTAGTTTCTCATTCATCCAGGTCATGGTTATCCAAAGTTGTTTAAATCAATCCAATTCTTAAAGTCCAGTTGGATTGATTTAAACAAATTTGGATTCAATCTATCTACATTTTACATTTGCTACAACTAAACACCGTGGAGAGACTTCCATCACTGTTAATCAGCAAGTAATTTCCTTATTAATCACTTGGTCATCTTGTTTCTAAAAGAAATCTTGAAAAATGACCAATGCTACTTTCTGGGGCCTAAGGTCCCATAAATATGGCTACTAAAGTCTTTGTCTATGTCAAAGTCAGCAACTGATCTACCTACCGATAACACAATGGTGGTAAATAAAAGACCAGGAGAATCTTTTTTATTATCACTGTGAAGTGGAAGCGACACCTACACACCGAACTCAGCAAATCATTTAATAAAACAAATAACTAACAAACCTACCACAGCAACTTACACATAACCCACTTTGGTAGTCAATAACATCTGTAGCTAGCACCTAGCATCCTAAGCTAGTCACTAGCATCACGTGGCTAGCAACTACAAGTGCATTTTTAAAAAGTTAGAATATCCTGAAAAAGTTATTTTTTGTAATTTTGTTCAGAAATGGTAAATAGTTACAAAAAGAAAACATGAATACATGAAAGAAGTAGCAATAAATCTTCTGTTGATCAACTCTTTGAATAGCTATCTTACTTATCCTATTAGCTCCAAAGCCTCCAATTTCCAAATGTGAAAAGACGTTTTTTTTTCTCATTCTCTATACAAAATGCTAAAACATATGATCATACAATGTAGCTTGAATGTGGTATTATAGGGACTATTTTTGACTTTGAACAAAGTTTAAGAGGCTTCTAGCAAAAGAAGTCTCAAGATATTTCACAAAAAAAGGTGACATTTGAGAACAGTGTTGTAAATATTCACACAGGGGAAGTCAGTAAAAGGGAATCTGGGATTTCTATGCAAATTGTTGATTTTCTCTCAAACAACTATTTGATTTAGCATAAAATACAGGTTGGTTTCTGGGTTGCTTATCTAGTGAGGGCCCAAAAATAAGCTTTTGTCCCCTAGCTACAAATATGGGTCATAGAGATATGACTTACACTCGCAGTGAACTACTTAACCCTTCTATTACCTTCAAACTTAATAACATCTTTTATCCTTGGGGTCAATTTGAATCCAGCAATTTAAACCTTCAGAAAATTATAATTAAAATTGTTTCCCAAGTTTATGTGTCATGTACTTTATGTCTGTTTGTTGACTGCTTAAATAGCCTTCTCAATAAAACAATCCCCCAACCACTCAGCTTATACACCCAGAATACCTGTTAACAGACTATGGAGAAAGTTGCAGATCACAATAAAATCTCACTGACTGACCTAAAAATGAAGAGACATCTATTTTGGGTGTTTTAATTGCTTTGTATTATTTCAAAGTGCGTAGTTTTGCTTTCTATAACATTTGCAACAAGAAAAGCACTCAGAGAGCGCAGTACTCCACCAAGGCTGCTCAGTCGTATCATTTCCAACGGCTGAAATCTTGAAAAGATTTGTGGCTGAAATCACAGCAACATAGAATGTGACCATTTAATATAGATGTACACACAAACAAAATGACCTTGCGCTGAGCACAGGCATGTGTTATGCATGTATATGTTATGTATGGATACTGAATCATGTGACCTAAATATGTAGCAGGCGGCGGGAACTGATAGGACTCAGAAACACCCCCACAATTTATCAATTGTTCCTTGACTTATTTCCGATGGATAAGTCCTGATAAGTCCGCAGCAGTCAGTTTGTAGTAGGACCGCAATCATGTGATCACTTGTTGTCATAGTTACAGTGACGCAGTGCCATCTTGCAATGATACAGAAATCTTTAACTATGGATTCAAACTATAAGCCGCTTCACAGCCAAAATCTAATCAGTTTGTCCTTGTGTCATTTCTGACCTTCCCTGCAATTTTCATCAAAATCTATTAGTCCGTTTTTGAGTAATGTTGCTACGAGACAGACAAACAGAAATACAGACGAACAAATGTACGCCGATCGTCACATACCTCCTCCGCGTTCCTTTGTGGAGTAATGAAAAACAATTTCTATTATCAATAATAGTAACATGCATTATGTTTGGGGTCAATTTGACCCCAGGAAAAACTAATACAATTTCAAAAAGTTTAGGACCCTAAGGTTTTTTGAAGATTCTAAAATTGCATGTTATAGTGACCTCAATATAATACAAAACAACCAAAACAAAACTGTGTAAAATGTTGATATTTCAGCTAAAAGCCTGCAGTCAAATTGACCCCAAAGAACTCTGATGCATGCAACGTGTACAGGACATTGAAAACATAGCATCAAATTAATTTTATATTTACCCAGTTGTGCTCAATAAATTAGGAAAAGTCCTTAAATATGAAGGAAAAAAAAGATGTCAATCATTTATTTAGAGACATTAAACATTGAATGGGGTCAAATTGACCCCAAAGACAATAGGAGGGTTAACAGTGTTGCACGGGATCTTAAAACTTCTTCCAGGAGTAATTCTCAGATGGGGAAGCCAACATTTAATATATTTAATAAATATATGTATTTTATGCTGCAACAGCTGATAACCTTCAAGTCCGACCCTCAACTGAACCGTGCAGGTCCAGGATCTGCCGACTCAGCACTTCAGTCAGCCCAGGTCTTGTCTCAAACTGCACGGCTGAAGGGGAAACTGCAGCAGGAAAAACAAAGAGAAGAGTCTTACCATGGTTCGTGTCCCTGGTCGAGTGCATTCCCCTCCAGCCTCTGTGAACAGGTCATTTACCGGCTGCTCTCCTCTCACACTCCGGACAGCCGGTGGTCCTGAAGTTGCAGCTGCCGCGCGCGACTCCCTCAACTACTCCTAAGTTTGAAAATGTTTTCCACGACTTCCTGAAGACGCTTTTCTGCTTTCAAAAAGTCAACTAACTGGCACAAGTAACATCACCACACGCTCCTTCTCTTCCCCGCACACTTGAAGTTGCTCAGCGGGCTGTTGAGCCCCGCTGTCCTCTCTGGGGAACGCGCTGCTCCACGCCAGCGTCTGGGAAAGCCGATTTCAAAGTAAAAGCCCCAGTGTTTGAAGGAGGAACGCGGTTTGCTTGGAGTTGAAATCTGAGAAGATTCTTCCCCCTCCACATAATAGCGTCTCTCCCAGCTGGAAGAAAACTCAAGCCAGGCGTTTGGCAAAGGGCCATACTGACAAGAAACGACGAAAAGCAGGGTTTTTATAATTCTATAGGGGGACTTCTTGGAGGGGGATTCAAATTCAAATTTTACCAATAACATATTTTTTTAATTCTACAACTCATTCAGACTAGAATCATGTTATACTTTAGGGTGTTACCTTTATTATGGAAAGCAAACGGGTATAATTCCTTAGATATATTGTAAATGGAGTAATTAGCCTACTGATGATGCTGATGCTGACTCCACTGCTAGGCAGATAGACTGATCAGTCAGAACATTGTGGCTGATGCTCGTGTTCATCTTCATGCTGCCAACACACCTCTGACCCACTTAGACTCTAACAGATGAAGGTGTCCTGTGGTATCTGGCACTAAGGCCTGAGCAGACGAACATCCCACAGATGCTCGATCAAAGTGAGATCTGGGAATTTGGAGGTTAAGGCAGCATTTTAAACTCTTCATCATGTTGCTTACACCTTTCTTGTGAACTGTGTGTACAGTTGACCAGGGTACATTCATGAATACTACTGCCATGATGGGGTGTACTGGTCTGCAACAGTGTTTGAATTGATGGCACATATCAAACTGCCCTGCACACAAATACCTGAATCCCAGTGGTGGAAAGTAACTAAGTACATTTACTCAAATACTGTACATGAGAGGAGTATAGAAGGATTTGTACTTTACCTAAGTATTTCCATGTTATGCTGTTTTATACTTCCACTGCATTTAGGCAGGAAATATCATGCTTTCTATGCCACTATATTATTTCATAGCGTTCATTCCATTTAAAATGACAATATACTGCAACACATTTTTAGACATTTAAATTTGGACTTTTGACGCTTTACAAAAAGCAGCATGTAGTCAATGTAGTCACACATCAGATGTTTGAATTGTCAACAGCTTTATCAAAAATTCATTTTTCCCTCTAAACTTCTCACATAATTTAATTTCAAATGTTCAAATGATCCAATATCTCAGACAAAATCAAAGAGCTGAGAGCGGATTTGTACATCACAACTTCTTTTTTTCATATTTACTCTCTCATTAATCATCTGAAGACCCCTCAGATTTATCTGGTATCTCTGTATTTTTATATAAAGTGATTGAAACTAGCTCCACTTGCAGCAGCTTCAACAGTAACATTCTGCTCACATGCTATGCTCACTATTAATGATCTGAAGATGCCGGCTTTTAACTTTAATACTACATTTTGCTGCTAATATTTATTTATATTTACTAAAGCGTGGATGTTTAATGCAGGACTTGGAGGGTTTTTACTTTGCTGGATTGCTTCTGCTGACTTACTCTACCGTTCAAAAGTTTGGGGTCACCCAGATAATTTCATGTTTTCCATGGGTTTTCTAATCATCAGTTAGCCTTTCAACACCATTAGCTAACACAATGTAGCATTAGAACACAGGAGTGATGGTTGCTGGAAATGTTCCTCTGTAGCCCTATGGAGACATTCTATTAAAAATCAGCCATTTCCTGCTAGAATAGTCATTTACCACATTAACAATGTATACACTGGATTTGTCATTCATTTAATGTTATCTTCATTCTTTCAAAAAAATAGAACATTTCTAAGCAACCCAAAACTTTTGAACAGTAGTGTATGTAAAGGATCTGAATACGTCTTTCAACAATGTTGGCTTTTTCCAAACAAAACATTGCTCAGAGCATCAAACTCCCTCCATCAGCTCATCTTCTCCCCACAGTGCATTCTGGTGTCACTTTCAAAAACCCACACAGACACTCAGTCCTCCATGTTGACCTTCTTCCATTACTCCTGTGTTCAAGCTGTGCCACTTTTCATGGTGAACTGTTCCCATAAAAACTCTTAAATTCAGGATTTTCTCCAACTCGTGTCTTTGTAGCTCCTTCTGTTGATTTGAACCCAAATGGACCAGACCTTATTTTTCTTTTACAAAATGAGTCTTTGGCAGCTAACATCGTGTGGTAGGTTCTTGGTTTGTCCCTCCTCAGGCCACTGCCCACAGTTACTTACCACTGCTGACTGGGAGCGCCTCGCAAGCCTCGCTATTTCAGAGATGGTCTGACCCAGTCATTTGGCCACAAAAACTTGACCCATGTTAAGGTGGCGTAGGTCTTTACATCTGACCATTTCTTCCAGATTCAACATGTTGACCACTTGAATCGACTGTTCACCTTTGTCCTAATATATCCCAGACCTTAGCATGCATCATTGTTATGAGATAGTCAACATTAGTTGCGTCATTTGTGAGTGGTTATGGCTTATTTATGTACATACTGTACAGAAATTGCATTTCTATATATGTGCATTAACGTACTATTTACATATTTCCAGTGTTAGCACATCCCCATACAGAATGTTTATTTTAAGATATGATAAGCTATACTTTATTGTATGGACATGCAAATTTGCCTTCTGCAGTAGTGCAAAGTTCACAGTTCTGTACACTTATAGATGACATGATGATAAAACAATAGTACACAGCTAGGCACAGAATAAGCCACATAAATGCAAAACTGTATTTGAAAACAACACAATCTAAAACATACATATATATTGACATATTTGTTAAAACCATCATGCATATTGCACTTAAGGGTGCACAGTATTGCAACTTGCATAGAATAGATAATACCAGTAGGACAAAAAAATAGGGTTCCAGAGATCCACCCTGAACATCAAGTAGCAAATAGCAAATTCTGAAGGGCAGTTTAAAGAAAATTAAAAGATAGTATTTAATGCTTGATATTGTATTTGCTGGCTCTGTACCGTCTACTTGAAGGCATTAGTTCGTAGTCTGAACAGGGGTCCTCCAATATCTTTTGTACATATCTGACTGTTGATTATTACTCCACCAAGGAACGCGGTGGATTTATGTGATGATTGGTGTTGGTTTGTCTGTCTGTTAGCAACATTACTCAAAAACAGACCAACGGATTTGGATGAAATTTTTGGGGAATTTCAGAAATGACACAAGGACCAATTGATTAGATTTTGGCAGTGATGCACCTTATAGTCCGGATCCACGGATTTGTTAAAGATGTCTGTATCATTGTGAGATAGCGGCATGGCGTCACTGTAACTATGACTACAAGATGATCACATGATTGCAGTCCTACTACAAATCCACCGCTGTGGACTTATTAGGAATTATCTGTCAGAAATCACACAAGGAACAACTGATTAAATTGTGGAGGTGTTTCAGAGTCCCATCAATTCCCGCCGCCCGCTACATATTTAGGTCACGTGATTCGGTATCCGTACATAACTTACACATGCATAACACATGCCTGTGCTCAGCACAAGGTCATTTTGTTTGTGGGTACATCTATATTAAATGGTCACATTCTATGTTGCCATGATTTCTGATCATCAATAACGAATACATAAATGCTGCAGTCTGACAATGCCATAAGGGGGTAAATGAACACCCTTAGTGGAGTACTGTGCTCTCTGAGTTTATTTATTCATTTACTTTTACTGTCATTGCTGTTTCAACCAAGCAGCTTATATCTGCCTTTGACAGGACTGTGAAGATGATGTACCATACAGCCACACCGTATCTGATGACACGCTCCATTACTGCATTATCAAATGTAATCGTGATTTTTGGACTATCACTAAACAGTCTGCAGAGAAAATGAAGTATTTGAGCCAATCCATCACACAGATAATCAACATGAGCTATCAGTTTGGTTCCCCAGGTATTGGTACGATCTCCCCTGCTCAATATCACTGCTGGTAATGATCACATAATCATGAGTTACCTGGGGTCAAATATCATTTATTTGGTTTTGTTTAGATTAAGCATAAGGTGATGGCTGTCACACCAGTCTATGAAGATGACAATCTCTGTGTGGTACAACCAAGGAACACACTTAGAGGTATATCCCTGAACTCACTGGTTACAAATCCAGCTTTACTTTTTTGATTCACTTTGTCCCGTCACTTTTCTTGCTCTACATCGTATAACATAATTTGCCATCTCCAAGTGTTAAAACTGATAATTGTGGGTGTTTCTTGTCAGAATGTTTTGCAGAAAAGGTTCGTCATGCAGTTTCAGAATGAATCTGGTTGGGGAGAGCTAAAGTACAGTCTTTGCTCATTTTCTGCCAGTGATGTGACATTGAGGAAGGTCTTGAGCCTCCAGCTGCTGTGTGTTGAGCTGATCACTGTCCAGCAGTCCAGATTCTGATTATCTGTACTGGAACAGCTTCAACGTGTGAATGTGTGTAAGTGTGTGAGAGTGAATGAGTGTCAGCACTACTATTACTACTACTATTACTACTACTACTACTACTACTACTACTACTACTATTACTACTACTTTACTACTACTGCTACTACTACTACTATTACTACTACTACTACTACTGTTACTACTACTACTATTACTACTGCTACTACTACTACTACTACTACATTTTTGATGACTGTATTCTATTAACATATGTAACAGCGACATTTTGACAGAGATCCTATGAGATGTGGTAATTTCATTAACTGACACAAGAAAATAATGAATTCATCAACTCAGCAGCAGGAGCAGATAATTAAGATTTTTCATAGAAATGACCTCTGTCATGGCTGTGGCCTACATACTGTACTGATCTTGTAGAAGGTTTAGGATGCCATCTTGTGTTCAGCGACTGCCTGTCCTACCTCTGCTGCTGCCAGAGTGTGTTTCAGAAGCCTGACAAATATGGTGGAAAATCAGATTGCCAAAAGTAGGGGGTACCTTTTAACTCATGCTGCTGTATAAAGATCACACATATATTTTCTAGAAGACCTGAGATTTATGATAATACCACAAACAATCTGAAAAAGAAGGTTTGTCTCATTTCCTCCTCACTGCCTTTTTGAAGTTGTGCCCCAGTTTCACATTTACATAACTAATGCTAAGCACATTTGTATTATTCTGAGTATTCATAAAGAAAACCCAGAAAATAATTAATCTATATGTCAATGCACATGATCATATGAAGTTAGGAAGCTTTAATAATGATTAATTAACATAATTTACAGCTTTAAAGATCAGTCATTAGCCATTATTAAGAACAACTTTGGGGCTGCCAGGTTATGGAAAATTCTCCCTCTAAACAAAATGTTGCTTGTTTTCCAAAATAGCTTTTATTCATCAGGGCGAACCCTCCCAATGGACTGTTTGACATCGTATCTGATGGAAAAGGACTGCAAGACATCTGGACCAAAATGTAATTGTAAACTGCTCTTGAACATTTACAAATGCAAACTTGATGGTTGTAAAACTAAAACTATTAAAGCTTTGTTCATTTTAGTTAGTTTTCATACTAACATATATACCTGCAAACCTCATGACACCTCCAAGTGCTTATAGACTGTTTAAAAAATTATAAATGTGGTAACTAGAATAGAATAGAATAGAATAGGTCTTTATTGTCACTGTTATAAAAACAATGAAAACCATCTTTTCTTACTGATTTGTCAGTGAAAAAAGTAACGCTATCCTATAATAATAAACAACAAAATGAACATAATCCAGCAATGAAAAACAGTTTAGCATTAAAAAATAAACTATACAAAGCAATATTAAACACAGACTAAACATATATACAATCCAAATATATGCAAAAGAGCAAATATGGACCAGAATGTAAGCATATATACAATATAGAATCAGCTGTGTGGTTAGAGACCTGCTCTACGCATGTTTATTGCACATAATATAAATACTCTACACAACCACAAATATTGCAATTAAGCATAAATATTGCACTTATAGCCATGTGATATCATCATTCAGGGGGTGGGAGCAGACATCTGACAGCTTGGGGATAAAAGCTGCTTTTGAGTCTGTTGGTTTTGACTCTAAGTGTCCTGTAACGTCTACCTGAGGGGAGAACAGAGAGTGTCCTGGGTGTGAGGGGTCTCTGGTGATTCCCCTGGCTTTCCTCTGAACTCTGCTGGTGTAAACGTCTCTGAGGGGAGGTAGTGTGGTCCCAATCACCCGCTCTGCTGCTCTCACCACCCGTTGCAGGTCCTTCCTGTCCTCTGCAGTGCAGCAGGTGAACCACACTGTACAGCAGTAGGTCAGTATGTTCTCAGTGGTGGAGCGGTAGAAGTTTATGAGCAGCTTTTGGGGGAGATGAGCCTGACGCAGCTTCCTGAGGAAGTACAGTCTCTGTTGGGCCCTCCCCACCTGGTGAGAGGTGTGGGTGGACCATGTGACATCCGCAGAGATGTGGACCTGAGGAACCAGAAGCTCTCCACCCTCTCTACCTCCTCTCCATTAATGTAGAGGGCGGAGTGCTCAGTTCACTTTGATCTTTTAAAGTCCCAGACCATCTCCTTGGTTTTTCCGGTGTTGAGGTTCAGGTTGTTGTGGTGACACCATCGTCGCAGATGCTGGACCTCCCCCCTGTAGGCTGATTCATCGTTGTCTCTAATCAGTCCTATGATGGTGGTGTCATCAGCAAACTTAACGATGGTGTTGCTGGAGTGAACAAGAGAGCAGTTGTGTGTAAATAGAGAGTAGAGGAGGGGGCTGAGGACACATCCCTGAGGAGTACCGGTGTTCAGGATGAGAGTGGAGGAGATGTGGTCTCTGATCCTGACGTTCTGAGGTCTGTTCCTGAGGAAGTCCATTATCCAGGAGCACAGTGAGCTGCCGAGTCCAAGGTTGCTCAACTTCAGAACCAGTTTATGAAGGAGAACTGTACTGAAGGTGGAGCTGAAATCCACAAACGGCATCCTCACATAGGTGTTACGTCTCTCCAGGTGTGAGAGGGCTGTGTGGAGAGATGTGATGATGGCGTCTTCCATTGACCTGTTTGCCCTGTATGCAAAGTGGTGTGGATCGAGGTCAGCAGGAACAGCAGCCTTAATATGGGATGATGAGTGTTGAAACACACAGCTATGTCATTACCATGACTTCAGTTTGAAGCCATGTACAGTGGTTCAAGAATCTTTATTTAAGCAACAGAATTGACACATCTTCACTGATAAATGTCATATAAACAGTTCTTATACCAGAAACATTTCACATTTACTGTATTCTCTATATGCTATTTGAAGCTTTGCATTTATATCTACAGGTAGTAAGACTCAGTGTATCAGTACATTAGCATTTCCACTATACTAAGTCTGTAAAAATTGACAAGCACTGCATAAACAGATTTTTACCTGATTTAAATACGTTCCTGCCAGAACCTTAATGCAATCCTGCTAACAATAACTAAGACAAGGCACTTTAACCTTCTGACATCTTTCAGTTGCACTCACTTTGTACTTTTGTTGGTTACCTAAGACTTTGAGCTAAAAGTAAAAGAAACCAGACACCAACATTGTTTGTTTTTTACTGAAAGAAAAGAAGTGTTCTAAATTCATACATTTATTTAGTTGTTATATCACAGGACAATACAGCAACATATTTAAATACTCCAAAATGCTGGAAAAAAATAATGCATTTTTAAAAATAACATAAACTTAGTAAGAGATCAATGGCAGCAATAAAATGAGAAGAGCTGTCAAGGAGCCGGTCGATTCAGGTAATATCCCTTATCCCTCAATAGTCCCTGTATAGTGTTGTAGCATGTAGCATGGCTAACCTGCTTAGCCTGCCTTGAAAGGTGTTGAAGAATATCCGCCCATAGGTGGCGATGTTGGTGTATTTTTCAAATCAAAACCATGAAACTGATCACACACATGTTGCTCTGACATGGTGACTTTAGGGTTAAACTTTGATGTCATCCAGGCCCAAGAATACAGTGCTGCTCCAAATGTTCAACTGGTCCTTTTTAAACATCAATGGGATTGCTTGTCATCATAGTGGAAACACTGTAAAAGTGTGTGAGTCGTTCAAAAAAGAGGAATAATTTAACACAGCATTAGGAAATTAACTGTTTGATTTGGCATAGGGGCTGCTGACTTTTTAATGTCAACAGATTGTATATTGTATCTCACAAGTGCACAACTACAGAACCACAACATAGGAGAAGAAAAGCTCCTGACTAAAACCTGCATGTAAATTACTTGAATCCATGAACGTGTGTGTGAACAACAGCGTGATGGCAGAAAGCTCGGCTGATGGTTTCTGACCTTTCTGCCTCTCTGCTGCCCACATATTCATTATTGATGTTTAGCACTACAGACTCACCATACAATCAGCTGTTTCATCGGATTCTGCCGACCTCTGAACCTTCACCCTGACCTCCCCGACCACACGACCCCAACGGTTCACGCTCCATGACGTTTGAGCTGAATAAAAAGTCTGTTAAACAGAACGCTCTGTGTGTGGAGAAAACAAAGGCAAGAGTTTTTGCGCTGCAAAGTGCACGTCCAGTTAAGTAACTGGGTGTGTGCGCATGTACAGTGCATATGTGCACACTCCTCAAGTGCATTACTCCATTCTGTTAGGCTGCACAGGCCTTTAGAATATTTCCAAACCACAGAGAAGGCGGATAGAGAAGATATTTCCCTGCCACACAGTGAGAGCTTTGTTTCCTGGCAAGATTCCTCAGATTTTACACTACTGTACATTATCAGCAGTTTGGAACAGCACCAGCAATCTGCTCCATCATTCAGACTACATTCATGTATCCTGTGCTGTACCCAGAGAATCATTAGTACAACTAAAGGAAGGAGTGAATGCCTAAATCTGTTGTATTCTCTGACATGTTCAGTAAAATCTATAGCTAAAAGGAAAATATGATGAAACATTAGTTCCAATAGAGCCTCACTGTCCCTGGTTTCTCCCCTGACTGTTCCTTCTAATTGTGTGAAACCTGGAAGTCTTCAACCTGTGAGCAACTCATCAAACACGTCTTTGTCAACACTTCTGCAGTTATATAACCATCTTGTTGTGAGATCCACAGCTGGTCAGGGCCAGTTTCATTAGAATCTGCAGAGACTCCCAAAGCATGCCGCTATAGACTCCCACCATAAACCTACAAGACCATGAATCACAGTCACAGATAACAAATGGGGCCTTGTTTCATGTTTGAACTGTTATCAGATAAGTTCTGTATGTTGAGCTGGTCGAGGTAAATATTTGATAGGTGCAGGGAAAACCCAGCCACGGCTTTTACAGTCCTCATAATTTGTTCCACATCCTCTTTTCGTTAAACTGTCATTTCTCTCCTTTTAAATTTTTCCTCTTCTTCTGCTGTCTCACTCTTGAAGTAATGTCTCAACTTTTGTGTTATATGTTTTGATGCAATACTGAATCCATTTGGATCAGTCGAGGGAAGTCATTACTGAAGTGTTGCACGCACAATACAGTTCTAAGATACATATACTGCTACTTTATACTCATTTTAGGGGCTGATATTGTACTTGTTTCCCTATTACATTTACTTAATAGCTTTAAACCCTGGCAGTGAAGGATGGAATGCACCTCAGATCCTTATTTCAGTAAAAATATCAAGAACACAGTGTGAACTCCAGTACAAGTGGAAATTCTACATTCAAAGGTTTAGCCTGCTGAAGTTTAAGGTAGTAGCAAAAGTTGCTTATTGTTACCTCAAATTAAAAAATTAACTTGTGCATCAAGTTTAAGGTTAAACGAATTTGCTTAAAATTAACAAATGTTTGGGGGAAAATGCTGAAAATAATGACCCAACATGATAGGAGAAGTAGGGCAATGAGTAAACAGCCGTAGCTAATCGTTAACTAAAAGTAAAGGAGAAATGGCCAGCAAATGGCTAGCTTAAAGTAATAAAAAGCTGTAAAGACTAAAAATAATGGTAGCCAACGAAGATCACTTTCAATGCAAGTCATCTGATAGTCCCAGTGTAAATGCTGAACATTCTTTTGCTGTCTAAAGTTAATGTTCACCGTCAGTGAAAGTGTAGTAGGAAACACTGCTCTTCAAAAGGAAACATTGCTGCACATCTGCAACTTACTAAAATCACATGGTCAAGCCTGAAGGCTTCTGGAAAAATGCTTCGTGGAAGGATGGGACCAAAATAGCAATTTTTGCTTTAAATGTGAAGCATTGGGTTTGGAGAAAGGAAAACACTGCAGCATAAGAATCTAATCCTTACCCCCATCTGTGGAACATGGTGCTGGTGGTGTGGCTTGGGCCTTTTTGGCTGCATTTGGGCCAGGACAGTTTGAAAATATTAGTGAACCAATGAATACTGAAGTATAGAATCTAATGGAAACTATCAGGATATTCTACAGAAGAATGACTAAAGAAAAAAAATAATAAATAACTGACTGAGCATTTAATGAGGAGAAAAGTGCTGGCGAGGAGAGAAAGGTCACATCTAAAGTCCTGTAACACAATATCACAAATAAATAATGGTAATATTACACCAAATGTTCTATCTGTGTGCTGACACAGTGAGAAATTAGCCAGATGATAACTTATCTAACTACAGCAATTCATGGTGGGTGGTAGAGTCTGGTCTGGGGTCTGTAAAAACATGAAAACATGAGATATCGACTGGAGAGTCTAAATGTAGTTGCTATGAACAGCCACTACAGAGCATCACATCGCATTTTCAAAGGAATAACAGTAACAAAAGCTGGCATGGAGTCTACTTCAGTGCGAGTGATGTCATTGGTTTTAACAACTGTCAGACCACTGTTGTGCTGTGGATAAGAAACAGCATGAGTTCTGTGTGTGTGTTACCCAAGGCATAATTCCACCACTGTAATGAAATCCAGGGAAACAAAAGCGCCCCTTACTGCCATTGTTTTTAACATGATCCTAACACAGGGAGTGGGGATGGTGGGCATCATGTTGTGCTCGTGATCATCTTTCCACATCTGACAATAGATCCTCCTAAATCCTGCTCACTGGACCTTTACTGTAAGGAGCAGTCTTTGTGATAAATGGTGTTTATGGTTTACATAAAAGCAATAATCCTGGCTGACCAGGACTTGTGACTTTTTGTGACTTTAATTGCTGGCATTTTATGGCAATTTTTGCACCTATTTTGTAAATACCAGCATTTTTAACATCTTATTTCTATTCTTTTAACCAGCATGATCTATCTATCTATCTATCTATCTATCTATCTATCTATCTATCTATCTATCTATCTATCTGTCTATCTATCTATCTATCTATCTATCTATTACATTAATTACCAGTGTGAACCAGGAAATGTTATGAAAAATGCTTTGAGAAAGGTGACAGATGAGGAACCCTTGAGGGAGGTACACAATAAAAAGAGAACCAACTGTGTTGTGAAGGTAATAATTGAACTAAGGGGCCCAACATGCACAATGCTCACAAAATCTGGAATTACAGCATTGTTTTTATCTGTAATTTTGAAGGTTTAGATTATGAAGACATTAAGTTAGCTATTACTGTTAAATAGTTGCTTAATACACGGTTTGATGGACATGTTTGTACTTAAAATAATATCAGAGCTTCTCAGCTGTCTTTCTCAGTTTTTCTCAGTCACTTTGGTACATTTCTCAAATCACCATTTGCAAAACAGTAAGTGTGTTTCTCAGAACAATTCGTACAAATAGCAAAACATCGTGGATTACCTGCAAAAGCCAGTCTCTTCCTCAGAATCCTTAGTTCATCTCTCAGAAGTAAATATCTGTGTCAGTGAACATGTCAGTGGCATCAGAATGACTAGTCCTGGTGTCATTGTGTGGATAAAACAATCAGATTTCTGAGTCATGTTGTCATTATAACAGTGTTCTCTGGAGGGATGTTCTGATGGAAACTATGGCTAAAATTTTGATGACAGTTATTGTAAATTGTAAATTCCACCTCAGTGTATGTGGGAGATTGATTGAAAGAGACAAGATTCACATTTATGCTTTTACTGTAATTTGTTGACAGACCACGTCATTGTGATACAGAAAGGAAAACAGCGCTGCATAGCACAAAAAAAACATAAACAACAGTAGAAATGTGAACATAGACAATCTCCTCAGGGAAAACTGTACATGCAGCGCTGTAGGAATTACAGTTCAGTCTTCCTGCACCTAATGACGTTCCTGTCTGTTCGGACACAAATTCTCATCCACATCACAACGAATATCTTCTCTTGTGTCTTTGAGCGATTTCAGAAAACTCTAACCCTTCCCACATTTCCCTTCGTTAGAGAAAGTCAAGATTCACTTGGGAGCAATTTACCAATTCAGGACAGATTTAGAAAAAAATTCTAATGGAAATGTATAGAAACATCCTTTATGCATTATGACAATTTGTTCAGTCATTTTGCATGTAAAGACTGATGTGATGAACTAATACCTAAATGTTGTGGAGGGTGAGACTATTCAACAGAGACACATTAGAATACATTTAGATCAACATGACACAATTGACAGCCAACCACAGACTGGACTTTCCTTATTCAGTCTGTTGGCGTCCTTTGCCTTGATGCCTGCATCCCAGCACACCACAGCAAAGAAGATGGCACTCGCCACCACACACTGATATAACATCAGGAACATGTAGTTGTATACATTGAAGGACCTGAGCCTCCTGAGGAAGTAGAGCCGACTCAGGTCCTTCTGGTAGACAGCTCCAGTATTTGTGGATCACTCCAGCTTGCTGTCCAGACTCACTCCCAGGTAGTCGTAAGTGTGTAAATAGATAAATACATATAACTTTGCAAAAGTTCAAACTTCCAGAATGCGGTTCACTAAGCTGCATATTATTGGAACCTCGTGGTGTTTTTGTAGAATTGTTATAAATCTAGCATTAACCAGAAAAAACAACTCTGAACATTCTTTCCTTGTAGTTTGTGAATTATTATTTAATATAACTAGAGCAAATGATGACGAGTGACTTTTTTTATTTTTTGAATGCAGTTTTAATAATGTTTTCACTTCCAAAACTACCTAGTTTTTATGTTTCCCCTGTGGTTTCTAGAGTTTTATTTTCCTTCTTACTAATTTCAGCAGACTTCTCCTTTGTCCCCTCTAACTGCAGTAGAGTATGGACCATTACCTAAAACATCATAGAATGTTTCTGTGCGACTTCTGGAATTTTAAGTTACCTCCAATTTGATCAGTCTGTCCATCATACCATGTGGTGTATTATCTCATAGAGCAGAAATGATTTTGGAAAATACTGTAAAATTCTAGCGGGGACCTACCACAGTGGAACCCACCACAGTGGAACCCCACTGCTAGAGCCCAGCGAGGCCTGTGGAACAACAATGATCTCAGTGTTGGGCTGGTCGGGGTGGAGGCCTGAGCTGCTCTCTGGCAAACAGATGCTGTTCTGCACAGCAGGTTCATTCAAGGCCTCTATCATCTTTAACTGGCAGAGGACGATCCTGCAGTGAGATTCCTGCTTTTATTTATTTATTTTTCTATTCCATTGATATCTATTGTACATAGTCCTGCTCATGCCTTGTCCCATTCTTCATCTCCAATAATCTTTTCTTCGTGTTTGTAGACTTTCTTGTGTTTCTGTTTACACTTGTTTATCCACTGTGAAGAGGAAGAAGTCGTAGGAATCTGCAGAATGAATCTCCCTTGCTGCTTTCTACTCGTCCCTACATTTTGGAATCCTTCACTTCCCCCATGTGCGTCTAAAAAGATAATTAAAGCTGGAGAGCTGAACTCGCTTTCCCAGACAGATGTATTTTGCGCTGCCATGTCTGGAGAATGTTTTTGATTGGGTCTCTCTTTCTTTTTTTCTCTCTCTGGCCTTCTCTCTCTTTCTGTCTCACTCCTCTTCGTTTCCACTCGTTCTCTCCAGATACATGAGCCCAGACGTTGGTCTGAGGGCCCAGATTGGTCGCCATGGAGACAGACCTAACAACAGGAGTAAACAGAGATGGGAAGAGGGCAATGACGGAGAACAGAGCGAGATAGGAGGAGAACAAAAATGAAAGGGCAGATGAAAAGAGCCGAGGGGCAACAGCGAGAAGGGTTGAGCTTGACCTCAAGTGTCCAGGAGTGAGGGGGCTACATGGATGAGATTGAAGCCAGGTGGGCTACATGTCTGAACAAAGAGGTCATTAAAGATGGAACTACTGAGGAGAGAAGTGCTGAACGCTGCTCCATTTGCTGCTCCACTGCATCGGTGCAAGAGGAATGTTTAATAAATTGTGCAGTACTAATGCAGGCTGGCAGAGGGGCAGGAAATAATTTGTCACAGGATACCTGAACTGTATGGTTTGACCTTAAAGTTAAAAAAATACAAATTTTGGGAATAACAGAACCCGAGTGCTCGGACAGGATTACATACACACCACACACTGTGTGCAGGGACCCACTAGTGGCAGCACTGACCACAACTCTACTGAGACACACTCAGCTGGTAAACAAGGAAGAAACTTGTGACATGTGGCAAGCATTCAAAGAACACAACATATATGCCACAGCTACATATGGTCAATTTAAGAAGTACTTTAGATGCATATTGTTTTCCTACAGTACAATGAGCAAAGAAATAACAGAGAAGCTCCTAGCTGGAAATATTTAAAATAATTTGTAGACAGTGATAAGACAGCTCCAGGAAAGAAAAATATAAAACTTAGACTTAGATTTTGCTGTCTCTTTGTCAGGGTACATGTAATACTTTACAGCCACTAATAAATATACCTGGCAAAGTGCCACACAACTCAGCCAGATGGGTCTGTAGTTTTAACAAATGTCTTGTAACGTTCCATTAGTACTAAATCATTTTCTAGACCTCTGAACTCAGAGCTGGAACAGGTCAACCATTTTAACCATGCAAAACCTTACATTTTTCTACTGAATGCTGAACCAACTTCTTGCATGGTAGCTGGCTGTGAATTGTGCAACTTGGGTTAATGTGCTACATAAATGCCGTCAAGTTAACATTAACCATTCAGTTGTCCACAAGCTGAATTAAAAGTGAAAATCTGATTCCGTTATTCCTTCATATATGGTAAACTGCATTGTTATGAGTAAATGAAGTCACCATCGGATAGCCAGAAACCTGTTCAGGATCCTTGCGCTCACTTGTTCATTTTATTGACACACACATAAATCTACATGGCACTGACAACCTTCCTTAATAGCACGTGCAAACTGTTGTGGTATAAAAAAAGACTTATGCTACAACAACCACTACCCAATTATGTTATCAAATCTCAACAGTTTACTTGGTGAATACAATGTTAGTATTAGCAGGTGTAATGATAGACAAAACTATGAAAACCAGACAAATATTGTAGGTCCACTAACTGGGAATAGACTTGTGCTCATATAATCAAGTCAGACATGACCAAAGCTCTGTGTTATTCCTAAAATATGTTATCAGACATACTGCCAGCACTGCAAAATGAAGCATTCCAACTTTAAGAAGGATTGCAAACTCACTTGAGTACCGCGTGCCAAAGTTTAGCTTTGCACAGTGCAGGTGGTGACTGATTTACAGTATTTGCCTGGTAATTGAGGCTGTTAAGCACTACAAACCTTTACAATCCAACTGATGCTAATACCATCAATCCAGGGAGTTCTGGCTTCAAGTCACCCAGGAGACATTTAACTGATGCTATTACAATCAGTTACATTGTGTAGCTTTTGTACAGACTCGCCACCCTCTATAGTTCCCTACATGCTGAATTGTAGTCAGAAAGCATGAGCAGTGAGAGCTTCAGAAATCAGCAGATCATGCATTAGAGTCTGACAGAACATTCAGCACCCGTTAGCTTCTTACCTTGTTACCTTTTTAGCCTGTTTGCTGGTAAACCTGGGGATGTCACACTAGTGGTCATACTGATGTATCCCATTTATGTCACTTGCAGAGTAATGTTTGGTAAGGATAGTGGCACATAAGGTTTTACTTCACCTAATAACAGGTCCATCCATCAATCATTTCCTTCTGCTTATCCACGTTCAGGTTGCAACAGCAGGAGGTGAAGCAGGTCAGTCCAGATGTTCCTCTCACCAGTCATGCTTTGCAGTTCCTCCTGGGTATCCCAGAATGCCAGGCCAGATGAGATATATAATCCCTCCAGCAAATTTTGGGTTGATCCCAGCTGTATAGGGCTGGAAAACCTCCAAAGGAAGTCACCCAGGAGGCATCCTAGTCAGATGCCCGAACCACCTCAACTGGCACCTTTGTGTTAAACTATAAAATATGCCAACCAAGGGCACTTTTACACGCATGTTACCTAAATCCTCAAGGAAAACTCCCATCACTCAGCAGCCGTTAGGTATCACCCCTGGGCAGGTTTTTCAGGCTAACAGGACCAGGAACCTATTGAAAGGAACGGTGTGAAAGCCAAGGCTGCAATTTCAATGCTCACCAGGACCTAAAAACCGCATGTATAGAATCACTAGGTAAATATGACTTTGAAAAGCTTTAAGCCTTTAACGACTTTGCCTCAAAATAAAGTTTGAAAAGACTTGTCCCCCTGCAGATGTACTTCTTCTATGCATGTGCACAGCGTCACAATACCACCCATGAGTCAGTGCAGCAACACAATTGACTGGATGTTGGTTGGACAAAGACGACTGACTTTTAGGGTTGGAGTCAGGGAGTGGGACATGAATCTGTGGACTGAAAGGTGAACATCACCCAATACTGAAAGTACACTGATGTCCCAGTAGGAAATCAGAATAAGACTATGGTTTCATGCTGAATGATTGCAGTCATTTATTTTTCATTGAAACATTCCAAAAATGAGCAAAACTAGGAGGAGACTTGCACTTGGAAATTGATTGTACTTGTGAATGTACTCATTGTTATTCAGTGTGATCATTTCAGTCCAAAGCTGATTCAGACAATTCACATACAAACGAGAACAAAAGTCCAAACTGTCAGTTCTAATGAAGAACTCACACAGAGTACACAGCTGCTGATTTTTTGCTTGCAGACAGCTGAGCTGCACTGGAACTGGAGAGTCAACCACAATGTTGACACAGTCCTGAATTATGGGCTGTACATAGACTGAAGAGGTTCTGGTGGAAGACACACGTGGAGAGCAGGGTGATGACAAGGGGGATGAGTAAAGCCACAGCACAACCTAGTCTATACAACAGCTGTGTGTTGACTTAAAGAATGAGACGGGAAGGGCTAATATGAGCAAACTATGTGGGTGTCTGTTGTCATGCATGTGGGTTTGGTCCTGTGTGGTTGTCAGTTATTAATCGGTCTGAACTAATCTGCCCACAGACACAGTGAGCAGTAAAGCTGCAGGTGTAGACTCCGACTATGAGTAAGCAACTGAAGCTCCACTTTTTGGTGTTCTTCACTTTTCTGCCAAGATACCGAATTCTGCAGAATGGGTGTAAGCGGTTACTGTAAATACTTTTGATCCCTTCCAACCACTCAGGGACACTTTATTCTGAGAAAACCTCAGAATTCAAATAATCTCTGGGAAGAGAGTATTGGTCAGGACTGTGTGTGTGTGTGTGTGTGTGTGTGTGTGTGTGTGTGTGTGTGTGTGTGTGTGTGTGTGTGTGTGCGTGCGTGTGTGTGTGTGTGTGTGTGTGTGTGTGTGTGCGTGTGTGTGTGTGTATTTGGATTGCGATCAGTAATCATTAATCAACAACACATTTGCTAATACTTTCCAGTACTTCTACATTACTATTGCCACATGCATGCACTATTCAACAGTGCTCATTTGAATTACTGGAGTGAATATCATATGTCATGATGCCAAAAACAACAATAAATGAATGCTAATGTTGTTTTGTGTCAGCTCGATTTGATCGTATGTACGTATAAACAAATACAGGCAATGTGATGGACTACTAATAAATGTTTGTATCTTCACAGTAAGCACAGGTGAAAGTGCTGAATTTCTGTATTGAGAGTATTTTGTCTCAGAATAAAGGTAGACAGTGGTAATGTTGGCAAGAACACTGCTGTTTAAGTTGTAAATTGAATGAATGTACTATCGAGTTTTCTTCCATCTTTGGACTCCCGAGTTGCCAAGTCTGAGTTCCCAAGAACACAACTTGTTCCTGTTGCTGTAATCCGCTCTTGAAGACTTCTCATGCAAGAGGCTTCTACCGAAATAAGTGAATGATGGGAAGTCCCATTTTTACATATATCGTCACCCTTAGCTCATATGGCCAATGGCTTGTTAATGAATCGGGTTTCATATGCCTTGAAATATGAATGCTTGTGAAACTGCTAGGTTTCACAACACTGCTTACGACTCAATATTTAAAAGGTCTCATACTGAGTGCCTTTTCAGCAAATTAATCAAAGTCTCACATGTCCCCAGAGCGTGGCTTTCAATTTTTTACCTCAAATGACTGGAAAGATGGTTCATTTCACAATCGTTGTATAACCCCTGGATTTCAGGCTGTTTGAAATGGGCTGTTTTGCTCTGATAAACTATGAACTGCTGCTGTTCTCACCCCCTTCAGCAACAACACAGCATTAGTTTGAGCTTCTGACTGGCTTGTAAAAGTGGGAAAAAACATAACTGTTTAGAATTTAAGGAATGGCAGAGCAAAAAATTTCTTTATTCTCTTAACAGCTTTCCTTTTACACCCCAAGTTTATAACAACTACAAAACACAATAAAAATTAATTTTCACTATATGGGACCTTTAATGGTCATGAAATGGTGGTGGAAAGACCATGAGCTGGGTTAAATAATTACTTTGTTAAAGTGCTATGTTGCTAAGGTGCTTAGTTATTATAGTTACAAAAACAGTTAATGTTATAGAACAGTCTTATTTTAAAAAAAAAACAACACTGACTACAGGTTTGAAATTAAAGAAGTCTTCTTTGTTAAAGTCCAATGGTTCACTGACCCATGCATCAATCCTGATCTCTTCCCCATGCCAGCTTCATAAGTACATCACCTGATTTGTCCTTTGCTTCTGTCATAATTGCTGCACCCACTAGCAGACACTACTAATGGAAGGTTTTGGGTCTAACGCCACTTCTGCAGGTTGCTTACATTAAAATTACCATGACTTTTATTAGACTGCCTACACAGTCTGAACTTGATATACTCTACGAAGCTAGTGAGGAACAGTCTAAGGGTTAAGGAGCAGATGTCAGAGGTTATAGAAGTCATGACAATAAATTTGGAGGAAATTCTATATTTATGATTCCATTCTGAAAATAGCACCATGTAGAGTGTGACATGTTAGACAAGAGTCACATCTATTTTTCTCAGACAGTATATATTACCTGCAGCACTGGAGCCAGGAGAACGTGCCAGTGCTTTGGAAGACACCCTCCAAGACCACAGAAGTCTTCTCCAGTGATTACAGAAACCTCGGGTGGCCATCTTTGTGGACCCAACATAGTTTACCTACCACCTGAAGATGATTCTGATGTCCTCACCCACCAGCTTCAGTGAGCCCACTCTCACCTGGACAGAGTTAGGGAAACGGTGAACTGCTTTATGACATTATGCAGGAATAATCACCTCTTCCTAAATGTGATCAAGACAAAGGAGATGGTTCAGGACTTTAGAGGGACTAGGGGAAGTTTCAACATCAATTCCATCCTAGGAGAAGAGACATACTGTAGAGACTGGAGAGCTACGAATGCCTTCACCTTCAGAACAACACTCATGCTGTCTACAGGAAGGAATAGAGCAGACTATCTATCTATCTATCTATCTATCTATCTATCTATCTATCTATCTATCTATCTATCTATCTATCTATAATACTAGAGTAATGTTCAGAGAGGGTGGGTGCATTGCTCCTTTTCCATCTTAGTGACGTACAGCGCTACTCCACCCAAACGGGTCAGGGGAAAATGTTCAAATCGCCACCACATCCGTGCCTAGATGCCTCTGCCCAGTCCCAACATGATGATGATTAATTCCCCGATCATTGATTAAATTATGTCCCACCCATCAGTGTTTAGCCTCTGACCACCCAGTCAACATCATAATCATTAAATCATGAGTTGATCATGAAGTTTCTGCCAATGTTTTCAGCATGTCTAGGCTTTGTTTCCTACTCTCCTTTTTTATCTGGGAGTCTTTCTTAAGTAAAAATGTGTTGTATGTCTGTAACAGAAACCAGGATCTGTGTTGCAAAACAGTGACTACATGTTGCCGTGCACAGAAAACTGGAAAGCATTAGCATGTGGCAAAGAAGAACTATTTAAACATTGTAGAAGATGTATGTGCCTTGTGTAAAGCATACAGAACGTACAGTTAAAGTAGGCTACAGTATGAGCACGCTGTATCTTATCCAGTATGATGGCTGGTTAAACCCCACTCTAAAAAACACATGTTTTCTACAAGAGGGAGGAAACCATGTTGACAGAGAAAGCTCCCAGAGTCAGAGCCAATAGAAACTCAGTGTAGTACAACAGCAGTCCTCAGAGGACCGGCTGCCAGAGTTGCTTTTGGTTAGAGAGGGAATGAGCGTGAGGCGAGAGTGCATTGGTTTTGTACATATTAACTATCATTTGATGAATAATTAACAGTGACACTGACCGTCACGCAATACTCATTTAAAGCTAAAATATGCAGAATCACAGAAGCAGCAGGAGTCAGCTAAACTTTGACAGCATATAACCAAAACCCCATCAATTCCTTATAACTATTGTATCTTTTTCATTCAGGCTTTGGTCTGAGTACAGCTGGAGGACTAATCCACAAGACAAGATGTTGGTGGGGAGGTAAACATGGCACAATAAGACAACCTCAACTCTTAAAATGCACAAATAATCTACATCGCATTTCCTAAATTTCTCGTTCAAAGCCAATACAGACTCATATAAGATAAACACCATCAAGCACCCCTTACTCGTACTAGGCTACGATGCAGACAGGCGGCAAATATATACACAGACACATGTAAGCAAACCTTAATGAAACTGGACTGAGATGGAGACCACAAAAATCCCCCAAAGAAGCACAAATACACAAATGGATGCGATTGGGTTTTGCATGTTTAAGTAGACCTGTCAAATGTGGTTTCATTCTGTCTGCCATTCTTGTATTTTCTAACTAACTAGCTCTAGCACTGTGTCTGCCTAACCTTGTGAAAGACCCTGGAATTGGTGTAAATGTTGGATGCATGCTGATGCTCTATTGGTGATTTATAGTAACCTAAAAAGATTCTTAGTAGTACAATCAGTGGACGTAGCATAAGTTAGGTATAAGGCAACAACAAAGCTGACATATCCACATAAATAAAAACTGTTCCATGTTATTAAATACTGAATTTATTTGAGTTGTTAGGCTGACATGATTGGAAGAAATTTGAATTGGATTGGGAAAAACACTGTAGCTCTGAGAGAATTAAATTTATTGAATTCAGTTAAGTTCACTGATAAAAACATTTATAGTCCATTAAATTCATGTACAATTGCCTTGATGTGAAAACAAACAATATGCACAGAAACTTTGTAAATAGTAGAGTTTTATGTAAATGTCAAATAGTTGCACAGATTGTACTCATCTTTTTGGCAGTTTTTTATTTCATGGCAGACATGACTTGAAGACAACCATAAATCTGTTTGGCAAGACCCCTAATTAAGAGAAGAGAAGAGAAGAGAAGAGAAGAGAAGAGAAGAGAAGAGAAGAGAAGAGAAAAGAAGAGAAGAGTTGTGTTAATCCGTTCTGTCCTCCTCTGCTCTGCTCAGAATGCCCTGTGCTGTGATTGCAGTCAGCTGATGGTTATGTACACAGGGCTAATTGAGCTTTGGTTTGTCTTTTCGGGTTAAAGCGAGTGTTTGATCTCCACTAAGCCTTTGACCACTGTCACGGCCTGCTGTCAGAAGAGCTGGAGGCTCTTGGTCAGCTGGACCAGAGGGACTGTGGGTGTTGTACAGCCTATTTTAGACATATAGACATGATCGGTTTATTTATACAGCACCTCTCCAACTGAGAGGAAAATCCATGCAGTGTTGAATGTTGGTCTGTCTTCCCACCTGAGCTCTGGTGGTAGAGTGGGTTGTTCACTAATCACAGGGTTGGCAGTTCAGTCCCTGGCCCAAGACACCCCAAGTTGCCCCTGATGTCAGGCAAATGACTTGAAGAGCAGCCCCACCACTGGTGTGTGAATGGATGAATGAGAGATAAAAACTGCAAAGTGCCATGCCAATTGCTCTTGTAAAAAGGTACAACTTAAGAATAGTCCATTTACAACTGACAATGCCAGTCACTACCTGCAAGACTTTTGATGGCTCTGCAAAGTAGAGCAAGACACCCAGAAAGGAAGAACCACAAAAGGACCCACTTTTGACTCTCTTTATAGTTGTTTTTGTTTTTTTATTAGATTCCACTATTTAAAAGAGAAATTTTGCCTTTTGCAGCTTGGGGAGTTGGGATGGGAGTGCAGGATCAGCCCCCCCCCCCCCCCCCCCCCCCCCCCCCCCCCATGGACAGATGGGATTAGAGGCCTTACTCGTAGGGCCCAACAGTAGCAGCTTGGTGGGTCAGGGGTTTAAACCCTGACCTTCTGATCAGCCAAAACCCTTGACTGCTAAACTCCACTTCCTCCTCACTTTGATAGTTTGATAGTTTTTGTTAGTTTTTGTGGTTTGCAGCTTTCTCTCTTTTAGCAGTACTTTTGTGAACTCTTTGTGCTTGTTTGCCACTTTAAGTCATCATTTTTCATAACTTTGACAATACTGCATTTCTTTGTAGTGGTTTTATGCATCTTTGTAGGCAGCACTTGTCTTTGTTGTTATGATGTAGCACCAGATTAATGCCCATTGTTTTGGAAACATGTGTTCAAATATCACATAGTGTTTCATGTGGCTGTCCAAATACTTGTATTTTATGTTTTATTTGTACATTTGTTTGGTCTAATCACGAAAATAGTGTGAGACCAAAAACCACAACTTGCACCAAATTTGTTTATTCTCTCTTTCTGGCCAAGTGTGTAATTAGAGATCATGTTTGTGCAGAGTTATGACTGTGTTTATGTTTGTGAAATGTGTGTTTCACACAGTCTAGACGACTGCAGTCCAGAAAACACATTTACTGTGTACCATAAATGATATCAGGCAACTTTCCGTAAGCCTCCTCGATCATCATTCGGAAGAATTATTGCCTTGTGTGCTCATTGTCTCCCTCCCATGCATGCAGACATTCAGATGCATCAGTGACTGCATTCACAGACAATTTACAACACATGACAAATCCATAAAGCACTTGACCAAAAGTTACATGAAACCCCCTCAATAGAAAGCCACACATACACACACAGGCACCGCACAATGAATCGCAGATTCCGTCTGTTCAGCAACAACTGTAATAGGATGAGGTTTTGAAGCACTGATTGAAAAAATGAGTATTTAATGAGGACTAAATGTGTACACACAAACTCACAGCAGGCCAGATATTAGACCAAAGTCAGGGTTTGCTTAGTAAAACCAAAAAGCTGGATTATATTCTGTTTTTCTAGAAAATGGTCATAGCTTGCTTATAATTACATACATCATTAGTTTCACAACCCAGTGGGGAAAATAAGAAGAAATAAACAAATCTAAAATGCCAGGTGACTGTAAGCTCTGTAGGCTCCAACTGTAAGAAAAGTCTTGTTTGAATGTGCATGGATTCAAAATCACCCATTTCCTTTTTTGGTATTTTTAAAAAAGAAATCCACCCAAACCGATCAGTGCCGACAGCGTCTCTGCCTCGACATAGATTTCCAGCCCACTGGGTTTCATTAAGAGATGACCCGCCCAAAACAGCCGCTACTACCAGCACCGGTCAGCAAGGGAAATAAATTTTTGCTTTCCTGTTGGGAGGGTCCTTCCGCAATAGCAGTCTGGCAAGGTTACCACAGAGAGACTGCAAGAGATGAATGTAGAATTATGATACTAATTCTAGGAGGAATGATATAAGTTTCCTGCCCTACTCTTCTCTGTAAGAATTTCTTTTGTTTCCCACTTAGGCTTCACTCAGTGTTTACCAGCCACAAAACCTCTGTCACTTTCCCATGCTGAATCAGGTCAAGTACTTCCTCACTGCTTCCTCTCCCTCTTTGTGCCTTTTCCAGCCTGCTTCCTCTTTTTGTGAGAAACTTAAAGTAAAAGTACCTGTATGGACACTTTGCACCTTACAAAAACATCCTATAATTTAGTTTAAGAGTTATTACTAGTAGCTAAAACAATGATCATTTCTGTAAAGTGGGAATTGACGATTATATGCGTGTTTATGACTCCAATATCTGTAGGAATATTCAGATTATAAGATCTTCTACACCTAAAGACACTGACAGTAATGAAATTAACTCACCATGGCAAAATCCCTCCAAAAGCCTAGAAATGGAAGCTTGTTTTATCTGCAATTCACAATCTAGACACTGTTAGCAGTAAAAGTATACCAACTAAATGATGATTTGTTAGCTAATACATAAATCCATTAATAACAGCTTTTGAATCATTTCTGTAAATGTTGCATTATCACTATATAGTACCCAGTCCTGTAAAGAGACACCTCTCTGAGAAGTGTCAGTACAACAAAGTCTGGTTCTGGATGAGACATTTACTGTTTTGGTAGGTCTTTCATTCCATTCATGGTTGGATATTCAGTACTGGTGGTTAGAGGAACATGGGGGGAAGGACCAACAGCAGAGTCTAGTTCTGGGCTGGGTGAAAGCTTTCCTTCTTTATTTATTTATTTATTTATTTGGACGGGACAGTGCATATTAATGAACATATAATCTCATACGTTTACACAAGGTTGCAGTAAATAAGCCGGATTGAGCACAAGGCTGATTTCCATTTGTTGTCCCAAACATAAAAGAAAAACATATAGATTCAGATTCAGATTCAGATTCACTTTATTGTCATTGCAACAAGTGCAACAAAAGGTAAGGTGCAGGCCATACAGTGCAAAATACAAAATATATATAAAAGCTTTGTAATAATAAAAACAAAAACACCAAATGACAAGATGGATTTAAAATTAAAAAGGCACCGTTAAAACACGGGTTGAGGTATTTACATAAGAGCAGAGAAAAACTGTAGTTCGTATATACAGGATGAATATTGAATATTGCACGAGGTAGTGGCAGTTGCATATATTGCACGTATTATGGACCAGTGTTGTTTAGGACTCTTACACCCGTTGGAAAAAAGCTGTTTTTAAGTCTTTTTGTCCAGGTTTTGATGGCCCTGTACCGTCTGCCCGATGGCAGTAGCTCAAACAGGAAGTGGCCCGGGTGGTAGGGGTCCTTCAGAATGGTGTTGGCTCTCCTGAGGCAGTAGGAGCCATGAAGGTCCTCCAGTGTGGGCAGAGGGCACCCAATGACCTTCTCAGCCATTTTGGTGACCCTCTGGAGTTCTTTCCTGTTTGCCACTGTGCAGCTGGCAAACCACGTACAGAGGCAGTAGGTGAGGATGCTCTCCATGGTGGAGCGGTAAAAGGACACAAGCAGTCTCTGGCTGATGTTGTTCTTCCTGAGGATTCTCAGGAAGTGGAGTCTTTTTTGTGCTTTCTTTACCAGCTGTGTAGTGTTCTTATTCCAGGTCAGCTTCTCCTCGATGTGGACTCCCAGAAAGCGGAAGTCACTGACCCTTTCTACACAGGTACCACCAATGAGAATGGGCTGAAAGTCCGTTTTGTTATTACTGAAGTCTATGATGAGCTCCTTTGTTTTGGATGTGTTCAGGAGCAGGTTATTGTCCCTACACCACACAGTCAGCTGTTGCACCTCATCCCGGTAAGCGGACTCATCACCTCCTGTGATGCAGCCGACCACTGTGGTATCGTCTGCATACTTGATGAAGGTGTTACTGGTGTGGATGGGGGTGCAGTCTGAAGTGGGTGAAGTATAGGGTTATAGATGTATAAAATAATATAGTAAAACAAAGACAATGTTGATAAATGAATACTGGCTGGGTTGAACCTACCCTAAAAGGCTATTATTTTAGTAAAGTTTTTTTCTAGGCAGAACCTGTCATACAGTGTTTGCCTGTTTTTAAAGTCCCTGACTTTCTCAATGTACCCAAGCTTGATGATCTGGACTTTGCAGACGACCTGGCCCTGCTCTCCCACAGCCACCAGCAGATGCAGGACAAGACAACAGAGTTGGCAGCCACCTCTGCACAAGTTGGCTTCAAGATCCATGAGGGCAAGACCAAGATCCTCAAGATCAACACAGGAAATAAGGACCAAGTCAGACTGCACAGGATTGAGCTGGAAGAGGTAGAGGCCTTCACATACCTGGGCAGCATCATTGACAAGCAGGGCAACACAGATGTCAGAGCAAGAATGGGCAAGGCGAGGGCAGCATACTTGCAGCTGAGGAACATCTGGAGTTCCAAGGTGGTGTCAACACGCACAAAGATCCGGCTGTTCAACTCTAACGTCAAATCAGTCCTACTGTATGGAGCAGAGACAAGGAGGACAACGAAGACCACCACCAGGAAAGTGCAGACGTTCATCAACAGCTGCATGAGAAGGATCCTCCAGATACGACGGCCCAACACCATCAGCAACGTAGACCTGTGGCCGCGTACCGACCAGCTGCCAGCCGAGGATGAGATCCGCAGAAGATGAGGATGGATTGGGCACACCCTGAGGAAGCCAGCCAGTAACACCACAAGGCAAACACTCAAGTGGAACCCCCAAGGGAAGCAGAAGAAAGGAAATCCCAGAAACACCTGGCGACGAGACCTCGATGCTGACATCAAGAAGATGGGAAAGACCTGGAGACAGCTGGAGAGAGCGTCCCAGGACAGAGCACGGACTGCTGTCAGCAGTCTATGGTCCAGGAAGGGCAATGGGCCTAACTAACTAACCCAAGCTTGATTGTTAATCAGTCATGCCTTATAACATCTTTTAAAACTGACAAAGGTGGAGGTTTCTCTGATAAGTATAGGTAAAGTATTCCAGTTTGTGCAACCTTAAATAGATAAGGCATTCTGTGCAAAGGAGGATTTTCTAAATTTGATTTCACAATAGCCTCTGGTGGCTGACCTTGTATTAGTAATACCATTTCTCTTTTCGATAAAATCCCCCAGGGGCGGTGGGGCCGTCCCATTCACGGATATATATATTAAGCAAGCACTTGTAAATGATTTGAAATTCTCAAGGCTTAGGAACTGATATTTCTTTAAGATTGCACAATGATGAAATGACTGACTTTTTCTCAAACACCTTGATGGGTTTTTTATAAAGCTGTTCAATAAATTTCAGAGCAGTGAGACTAGCAAATGACCAGGTTGTGAAGCAGTATTCAATGAGAAAGGATCATGCAGTGGATGTAGTGGCCTCTGTTGTAATGAAACGCCGAATTTGTTTAAAGTTAAATTTTATTATGTTGGTTACCTTTTTGAATTTTTTTTTTTTTAAATTGAGGTTGGAGTCCAACACAACCCCAAGGTACTTGAAGTGAGTTACCATCTCCAATTCTCTAAAAGCTGCTGTGCTTGTTCATCCAAGGCAATGTTAACAGGTAACTCTGCACTAAGGGTTATTATCTGGTTTCAGGAGACCCATCAGCAGTGTCTGGGTCTCTGTTGAAGTCAGGGTCTTCATCCAGATGAGATCCATCATCCACATCTTCGGCAGGCTCCATTGTGGTCTCTATGTCATCCACATCTGCTGGCAGAAAGAAGATGACTTTGGTGTGTGGATTTACATAGAGATTCATGCAAGTCTGATCATCCCCACTCTCACCCCTACTGGTCGAGGCAGGTGGCCTCCAGCCCTGGGCCTGGGAACTATATAAATAAAACTGAATTGAGTTGAATTGAATCCTCAAACAACAGACAGATCTCTATGGCTGCAACATCTCAAATGATATTCAGCACCTCTGCAGCAAAGCAGCTGAACATATCCTCAGAGTGTCTGGAGGGTACACTTGCTCACCTTTTACTGTATATGGAGCCATCAACAGCAGCTGGACATGAGCTCATGTTGTCATGTATTAGTTTACTCAGTTTAAATGCTCACAAAATCACACGAATGAAAACATTCGCCATGAAAAGTATTAAGGTCCCTCATTACAACACAACCAAACAGAATACAAAGTGCAATTTCATTGAGACTGTCCTCCCAAGATAAACAAGAGCACCCGTCATTCCACTGAGTGCCCAAAATATCATGGATGTTTACGTTCTTGTGACAAAGCCCATGAGAAATAATACTCTGAGAGCATGGCGAAACAGATTCTCTGATGAGAGCCTCTGGGAAGAACTCCAAGTGCTGTGTCTGTTGCACAACAGGAACTGCTCCTCACCTACTTGTAGCATCTGTACGGTGAAGCAGTGTGGTGCCAGCGTGATGCTATGGGGTGATGCATAGACAGACAGAAAAATATAGAGTGACTTTCAGCTTTATGCTTCGATATATGGCTTGTTTGAAAGATCAGAAATGGCATGTTGTGTTTTCTGAAATGCCAAGTGATATGGAAAAGAGAAAGAGAGGTATGCAGTCTTTAATTACAGTGAATGCAAACAGCAATATGCGACGTACACAGAAGACTCATAAATAACCTAACAAAGCAAGAAATAGAACTAACATCAGTTATATTTTGTCTTACATAAGGCCTCTTCTTCTGAAGGAAGTAAATGCCAGCGTCTCGCTATGCTTAAATGTGTCTACCAATTAAACACTGGAGTGCTTGGAAGAAGGCATGCTGATGAAATGATCTATTACAGTGTGGAACAATCTTTCTCTGATATACTGCACTAAAATGATTTAA
The DNA here is from genome assembly GCF_022539595.1 of Amphiprion ocellaris. Lineage (NCBI taxonomy): Eukaryota > Metazoa > Chordata > Actinopteri > Pomacentridae > Amphiprion > Amphiprion ocellaris. Next base: position 32,172,431 of record NC_072774.1, read on the forward strand.
GAAAATCAAACCAGAGGGCAAAAATAATGAAAAGCAATCACAAAACCCCAAAACTGTAGAAGTAGCGAAATGATCTAAAAGTGAAGGCAGTGTGAGGACAATCTCCTGCCTCTCCTCTGCTCCCAGGCCTTTTGTTCTGGCTGCAGAAACAGAACTGTAGAGGTTAGGCGGCAGATTAACAGCAGCAGCAGGGAAATCACAGGGCGGCACCGTGCACAGATCATGTTCTCCTGACTGATGAGCCCCTGCTTCCCTGCAGCTCCTCCAGTCTCTTTCAATTATACAAAACCTATGCAACATGCAGCACACACGTCCTCCTTCTACATCTGTGCAGCATGTTACTGCAGAGGCTTTGCAGCGTGTAGCTTGTTATTCTGTACCTTCATTTTTGGGTTCTTCATTCTCTTTAACCCACGTTCCATCAAATCTGCACTTTAAATTTCTGGATTTCTTTCTTTCCCTCTGCAGTAGTATTTCTCTCAGATCAAAACATCTCTTGATTTTCACTTACTGCCATGACGGGTGAGTGTTTGAGCAGATGTGCTAGTGTATATATGTGTATGTGTGCATGGGTGTGTGTGTGTGTGTGTGTGTGTGTGTGTGTGTGTGTGTGTGTGTGTGTGTTTGTGTGTGTTTGTGTGTGTGTGTGTGTGTGTGTGTGTGTGTGTGTGTGTGTGGGTGTGTGTGTGCGTGCGTGCGTGTGTGTGTGTGTGTGTGTGTGTGTGTGTGCGTGTGTGTGTGTGTGATAGCTTTGCCAGATGAGCACAGTGTGCTCCTGTCCTGCCAGCTTGAGAAATGAGAGGAAGCATTTTACAAGTTGTGTGGTTGTACTTCCATAACCTGACTCACACTGTACATCTCAGCTTCCACAAATGAATGTGGCGATTGAATGACATTAAAAAAAAAAAAACTCTCCAAACACCCCCCAACAGGCGGCCATGATGTGTGAAAATGGAAGTACGAATAATTGAGATTCTGAAGTGGTTTATTATTTAAATCTTCCAATCTTTCTTTAAATGCTAAATTATTGTTTTAAAATGACTAAAGTGTATGGCCATCCTTCTGAAAGTTACATTTAAAATGCAGATGTTATAGTCATGGACTGCACAGGGGCTCGGTGGTTAGCATTTTCACCTTGCAGCTAGAAGATCCCGATTCGCTTCCCGGCCTTCCTGGGATCTTTCTGCATGGAGTTTGCATGTTCTTCCTGTGCATATATGGGTTTTTCGCCAGGTTCTCCAGCTTCCTCCCACAGTCCAAAAACATGCTGAGGTTAATTGGTGATTCTAAATTGTCTGTAGGTGTGAATGTGAGTGTGACTGTTTGTCTCTATATGTAGCCCTGTGATAGACTGTTACCTGTCCAGGTGTCCCCTGCCTTCACCCTCAGTCAGCTGGGATAGACTCCAGCCCCCATGACCCTGATGAGGATGAAGCGGTGTATAGATACTGGACAGATGGATGCTATAGTATATATATATATGTCTGTTCATCGTAACAGCTTTATCCGTCGATACCTCAAGCTGATTATTTAATTTAATTCAATTGTTTATTTAATAGGGACAATGCAATTAACATAGCTTCAATGCAGTTCATGAATCCGATGTGTTGCATGTAGAGTTTTAGCTACAGCTAATTCTCAACTCCTGTCCCTAGTTGGGCTTTTAAAAACAACCAAAACATACAAGATCACAATCCTTTAAAAGTACAATATACAAAAAACCTAAACAAATACAACCATAACTTACAGAATTAAGTTAAAAATCCTCACAAATCTATAAAACAAAAGCAAGAAGGAAAAGAAAAGGTAAAATGTTACAAATCAATCCAAATTAACTATTTAAACTACAACACTTTAAAAATGAGTACAGCTCTGGTTTGCTTTAAGCCATGCCTTAACTTTTTTTGTGGTTTTAATATTAGTTATTGTTTTTGTTTCAGTTGGTAATATGTTCCAAAGTTTGCAACCTTTGACTGAAAAAGCAGACTGTCCAAAAGTGGTTCTGCGGCGTTGAATCCTGCAGTTTCCTTCCACTGTGCTTCTCATTACTCTATTATTGTTCTGTCTTTGAATATATTGATGAAGAGGTTCAGGTGCAAGGTTATTGATACATCTGAATACTAATTTAAGAGAACACAAGTGTACAAAACTGTCAAAACTCATCAAATTATATTTTTTTGTATATTGCAATGATGCCACCAGGTAGGTTTTTTATCCATTATTTTTAGAGCCTGGTTGTATAATGAAGAAATTGTCCTTACTGTAGAAGGTGAAGCTTGAGCCCATACTGTCAAACAATATGCAATCTGTGAAAAAATCATATCTGGACTCTAATCTGAGCTGCTGTTAACTTGCCATTTCTGAGGCTGGTGACTCGGATGAACTTCTCCTCAGCAGCAGAGGAGACTCTTGGTCTTCCTTACCTGGGGCAGTCCTCATATGAGCCAGTTTGGTCGTAGCTCTTGATGGTTTTTGTGACTGCACTTGGGGATACATTCAGAGTTTTTGCAATTTTTAAGACCGACTGATCCTCAGTTCTTAAAGTAATGGACTGTCATTTCTCTTTATTTAGCTGATTGGTCCTTGCCATATTATGGATTCTAACAGTTGTCAAATAGGGCTGTCAAATGTGTACCAACCTGACTTCTGCACAACACAACTGATGGTCCCAACCCCATTAAGAAGGCAAGAAGTTCCACAAATGAACCCTGACAAGGAACACCTGTGGAGTGAAAACGTTTTCAGATGACTACCTTATGAAGCTCACTGAGAGAAGGCCAAGAGGGCAGCAAACAGCCCATGTGAGGGGTGGGAGGAGTCCTTCATGACGCAGGGTCTCCTCCATCATGAAGGACCCCTCCCACCCCTCATATGGACTGTTTGTAGCCCTCCCATCAGAAATGAGATGAGCATCAGAACCCACACATCAAGGTTCTGCAGCAGCTTCTTCCTACAGGCAGTCAGACTGTTGAATACCCTGAGACTACAACACATGTAGACCTGCACACACACACATCACCTCCATACCCAAAACTGCAGTCACATTAGTCTCACCCATTGTCACCCCAGAAGTGAGTATGATTGTGTCTAATGTATGCTTGTGTTTTTTTTTTTAGTTTAGTCTTTTTTTGATTTATCTTGTATTTATTTTAGCTTATATTCAATTTTAATTTTTTATAGTATTACTTTTATTTCTGCAATGTGAATGGATGTGAGAAGCGTCATTTTGTTTGTGTACTACGTACATTGCTGAATGACAATAAAGGGGTAGTTGAAGTTGAAGCTGAGTGTGAAAGCAGTCACCAAAGAAAAGGGCGACTATTTTGAGGATCATAAAATATAAAACATATTTAGAGTTATTTCACAATTATTTGTTTGCTACATAATTCCATATATCTTACTTCATAGTTTTGATGTCTTCAGTATGTATCTACAATCTAGAAAGTAGTAAAAATAAAGAAAAAACATTGAATGAGAAGGTGTGTCCAAACCTTTGATTGGTAGTGTATGTGGTAGTGTCTTCAAACATTATGTTGGAACACGCATCTGGACAAACGTTGTATAATTTCTTGAACAATATTTTCATAAAAATAAACTGCTGGATTTAGATAAACTAGTTTCAGCGTCCTGGTGTTGTTTAGTCTCTATTAGCAGACTGGTCAATGTTAAGAAAATTGTCTTGACATGTGCTTTTGAGTCAAGTCAAAATGTAGGCTGCAATAAATGTCTGTTTTCACTTTTTCAGCTCATTTATTCCTTCTTCTGGTCTCCATCCATCCATCAGACTATTTACCACTCCTACTCACTCACTTGTTCGTCTTTTCTTCATTAGTTTCTTCAGTATTTCTACAAGCCCATCGCCACTTGCTTTTTGTCAAATCGTTGTCTTGATGCTGCAGTGTATCTGATCACCTGCTCTTACCACGTTGCCTATTCATGTACCTGCCTTCTGTACACACAAAGAGAGATGCTGATTGTGTATAGACTGACGGCATCACTTAAAGGAAGAAAGACAACATTTCTGGAGACTGTAAGAGCTTAAGCCCCTAAAGACAAATGGAAGGGGTTTGTGCAAAGGCTCAAGTCAGTTCAAAAACAACCTTTGTAATATATTTAATTTAAGATAAAATAACGTTTATTAATCCCACAGTGGGGAAATGTGTGGTGATACAGCAGGAGAGACAGTGCAAACATTTAGTAATTTAGTGCAACAACAAAAATAAACCAAAACATACATAGTTGTAGTTTTAAAAACAAGAAAAGCACTCAGAGAGTGCAGTACTCCGCCACGGCTGCTCAGTTATTGTATCATTACAGATGGATGAAATTTTTAATAAAAAATGACTTTTCGCTGAGCACAGGTGTGTATTATGCATGTGTACATTATGTACAGATACCAAATCGAGTGACCTAAATATGTAGCGGGCGACAGGAATTGATGGGACTCAGAAACACCTCCACAATTTAATCAGTTGTTCCTTGTATCATTTCTGATGGATAATTTCCGGTAAGTCCTCAAAGGTGGATTTGTAGTAGGATCACAATCATGTGATCGTCAGCAGGCAGCTGATGTAGTGTTCACTTGTTGTCATGGTTACAGTGATGCCGTGCTGCTATCTCACAATGATACAGAAATCTTTAACAAATCTGTGGATCCAGACTATAAGCAGCATCACTGCCAAAATCTAATCACTTGGTCCTTGTTTCATTTCTGACCTTCCCTGAAAATTTCATCCAAATCTGTTGATCCATTTTTGAGTAATGTTGCAAACAGACAGACAGATCGTCACATAACTGTGCTGCATTCCTTGGCAGAGTAACAACATTATTGCACATATCCGTGGTATAGCACAGATTTTTTGATGCATAGTAATATTTAGAGTATTACTATTGCACAGATTGTAACAACTGAGACAGATAATTTAGCCTTGTGTTAAAATGCATTTTACTGTTTTATGGAACTTTTGTTAATAGTATCACATTTATAAAATGACTATTAAATGTCAGCTCATGAAAACAAAAATCACCCGTTGTACATACTTTATTGCACATACACATAGACAGCAGTACTAGGAGCTATTCTGTGAAAAGTTTTCATCACTGAAAGTAAATCGAGAATGCTGCTAGTTGGCAGGTAGGTCGTTCCAAGCATCTTAAAGAACTTGCCACAGTACTTCTGTGGATTTGTCTTCATTCTCTTGATGAGCCCAGATTGACTCCATGATGCAAAAATCAGGGGCCATATTCACAAAACATCCTGAGGCTAAAAAGAAGCTCCCAACTGGCTGAGTGGGGTGAAACTCCATACAAATAAGAGGTGTGTCACTCACTGTCAAAAACTCACAACCAGTCAAATCCTGCAGGTTTTTCTTCTGTTCATGCAGACATCTTGGGAGAATAGTGTTGGTGGTGAATTCTTAAGGATTCTATCAACTGTTCAACAAGTCAGAAAAATTCAAAAATCTCAGTCATGACAGCTTGTACAGCTCTCAATCAGTCTGTTGCACCGATGGATTTGAATTCAGCTGTCAGAATTATTCATCAAACCAAAATGTCTATTTTAGTTTGTGTGCATTCATGACAAATAATTCCCTCAGACCTATCATCCAATCACTGAACCAACATGAAGCCAACACATGAAGCAAACCATCCTTTGTTTCTGACTAAAAGTGTCTCTCAGCAGGGTTGTCAACAGTTTCTGGTTGGATTCTCAGTTAGAGCATTTTTGGCCATTTTGGAGGCCTCCTAAGATAAGATCAGTATGGGTCAGATAAGGTTCTTTTGAAACTCTGCCACAGGGATCTGTGAGGGCCATTCCATCTGATGTTGGATTCCAGGTTCTTACAGCTCTTTATCACTCTTGATATATGTTTGGGCTTGTCTCACTGCAGAATGAATTTCAGGCCAATCAGAGGCCTACATGATGTGCGATGGATAAGAATCTAAACATCTAAAGTGCCAACTGTGCTGTACGCATCCATTTGTTTGACTCTTTCTTCCTTTTTGCCTCCTCTGCCTGTATGAACCACAAACAGCTGGGATTGTGAGTGGAGCCAGGCGGATCACACATGTTTTATGGTCTGTGTGGGTCACTCTACATGTGTTGTATGTGCCGGCCTGTTCATTTTTCCCCACATTCATGTGTGGACAAACTATCATGTTCTCTCTGCTCTATGAATCAAAGTCTGAAAGCAGCTCATTATGAGACATGTGCTTCCCTACCATCAGTTTTAGGATTGCAAACAGCGAAGGTGAAAGGTCAAACCTCTAAAAGCCAAGCTGAGCCGTGACATCTGAAGGCTGAGGTATACCACACACACAGGAAGGGGGAGGAAGAGGAGGTAACAGGCAGTCAGACAGCACATAGCAGCCAAACCAGCGGTTACAGTACAAAGAGCCCAAGAGACAGGATGAGTGCAGGCTCAGGTTAAAGATGAATGTAGGAATGCTGATGCTCACTTTTCTGTGAAATCCTACAGTAATCTCACAGTCATTTCCCCAGCATTGTCTGTGCTCATTAATGTGGCATTTGGTTGTGTGAGGAAGATCAAACTCCCATTTGCTGAGAGACTGGGTACACACATTCCAACATGCTGAATAATCTCATAGCTGAGTTTACATACCAACAGCAAATTTAATAAGCAGAGTCACAACTGATCAGAATCATAAAAACACACACAACCCAGACACACAATCACAAACAACTCAGTTCAGTTTAACTATATTATTGAGATAACTTAGGAGTGCAAAACATCAAAATTGAATGACACATTACCAATTGTTGAAATGTGCTGGGACAAAAAATTGTATTTTTCAATCCAGCTGTCTAAACAGCCATTGTGATAATTTGCGCTTTTGACTCAAAGGATGATTTTAGGCTTATTAGTAGAGATCACAGCTGTTACACACCCTACAGTAGACCAATAAATCAAAATACAAAGATTTCAGTGTTGCTTTCTTTCTGAACACCTAGCAAGCAATTTATGAAAATCTTCATCAGTGGCTACTATAAGAGAGTAATAAAGTCTAACAACACTATGAGATGGTTGTTTTACTGAAACATTGGCTGTGTGGGTGTTAAAATGCTGTACTTTTTCAGTGCAATAATCTACTTTGATGTTCACATTAACACCATTTAAAAGCAGGAAGCTGGTAATTACAGTAATGTAGATGCTGTGCATTAATTATACCACAGCCATGCTAACACAATGGTACTCTGAGCCAAATGCTAACTTTAGCATGTCAGCCACATCCATGATCCCAACATGCTGAGGTTAATCAGGTAATCTTCACGACATTAGTTCAGCACATTCTCTTAACATCTGCCAGATAGAACCAGACACTAAACAAAGTACAGCTGAGGCTGATGTCACTAGTTCTGTAAGAATTTGGTCATAAACCAAAGTTCTGGATAAATAAATACTTGGATGTGGAGACTGTAAATGTCTGTACAATCTTTATGAGCGTTCGCTTTTTCATAAAATAAGTAACAGCTTACTTATTGAGCTGCTGGGAGCTTTAAAGTAAAAGTTACAATATCTACGTTATTAAGATATAATATTTCATTGCAATCCACTCCATAAACTGTCACTAAAATCAGAAAAATACCACCAAAGACCAAAGAGCTGGGCCGACCAATCAACAGTAATCATCACAGGGATGATTCCTGCTTATCATAGGGCTTAACTGAACTGCTTTTACTGAGGTTTGATAAACTACATGGAGGCCTTTCTTTTCTTCTCTTACCTCTCCTTTTAAGTGAGCAAAAACAGTTATGACAAGTCTGCCTTTTCTCAGCAATTTCAATCCATTGAACTTAATAATAATTGCCCTTTCACTTAGCTTCCAAACTTTAGCTCGTCTCACTCCTTATTTGTTGTGAAGGATGTAGTGTTTGGCACCAAATACCCTAATCTGTCTCCATCCAAAAAGGCCCAGCCCTCCCTGCAGCCTTTCCCAACAACGCCTCGCGCTGTGTTGCTGACGTCCGTCTTTCCTGCGTTCATGCCAGGAAAACCCAGATAAGTGATGAAATAGAAGAGGAAACGCAGGAAGAGAAGATTATGTCGAGAGGCTTTTTGCTGCACAATAACACAGATAAAGATAATTCTACTTTATTAGAAGCATCTTTTTTACTGTTAAACATGACTCACGTAAATCATCATTTCCTTTGACAGTTTGCTGTTTTTTAAGTGCAAAACATAATGCAAATGGTGTGTTTCTTTTAGGAATTTAAAAGTGTTGACACTGTTGCCATGATCTGTAGATGGGGTGGTGGGTTGTTTTGCACTGGTCAGGGAATGAGGATGGGGGCATAAATCCGTTTGTGTCACACTGCAAGTCTGTGTAATGTAAATGATTCAGTTTTAGATGTGGTTTTAGGTTAGATTTAGGTTGAGGTTAGGACAAAGATTAGGAAAGTAGCCATTGGGATCATAGTAATTCTCCAGAAAATTAATGTATGTCAATAGTTTATAGCGTTATGCCCTCTGAAGTGATGGAAACACTGTGTGTGTGTGTGTGTGTGTGTGTGTGTGTGCGTGCGTGCGTGCGTGTGTGTTGAGTTGATGGTATGTGCAGCGCAGTACATGGAAACACATTCCATTCTTGCGGGGGCTGGACAATTCCTGCAAGAACAAATGCTCGCCTTCTGCACTGACACACATAGGCTCACATACACACACTCACGCACACACACAAATGCAAACACATGCAGAACCACTTGCACACACACTCCACATGCTCCTCCACCCACTCTTATCAGCTGTTATTTGTTCTCATACTCAGATTACTCGTGGCCTCTTGCATCTGTTACTGAGATAAGGACGGCCTGACACTAGCTGCTATTAATCATTAGGAGCTAATATCTAAATGGGTTGGATGCAGGATAACAACATGGGGTCACAAGGTTGAGGAGCTATGAGGAAATACAAACAAGTGAAAGCTAATGTGTGAACGTTTGTTGTTATTACAAACCCTATGTCCATTGTTAGATATCGTTTTTCCTTCTTTCCTGTCTTTCTTTACTGTAAAATAGAAGAAAACAAGAGAAGCCTTAAGCAGTGTCTTTAACCCTGTCATTTGATTTCCAGGCAGTAGTGGAATCTATGTTTACTCAAGTACTGTACTTTTCATGCCTCTTTCAACTTCTCCTCCACCACATCTCAGAGGGAAATTTTGTACTTTTTACTTCACTACATGTATATCACAGTCGTACTTACTTTTACCCTCCTGCTGTCTTCATTTATGGGCACCAAAAAATATAGTTTCTTTGTCTGAAAAAAATCCAAAACATCAGGAAAAAATTCCCCAAATTTCTGAAAATTTGCAAAACCTTGAGGAGGAAAATTCCAATAATTCCTTAAAAGTTTCCCTTAAAAGTTTCATTTTTAAAAAATCCTCCAAATTTGGCAAGAAAATTCTTGTAAATATTTTCTAAAAATGAGTAAAAATCTTCCAAAAAATCCTAAAAATATCTAAAGTGATTACATATATATCAGTAAAACTTCTAATATTTTCTTTAAGAACACTCACAAAAAATCAACCAAAATCCAGCGAAATTTGCTGGATTTTGTTTCAGGTTTTTTATGTGAATGTTTTTAGGAAACATTTTTAACATTTCTTTTTTTTTCCACCAAAAAATGTTCAAACATTTCCCAGAGATGTTGAAAATGTGGACATCAGAAGTTTCACTGTGAATTTTTTTTTTTCTCACATTTTCAAACTTTAAACTGGGTCAATTCAGACCTGCAGAATGATACGAGGGTTAAACATTAAGATATTTCCATACAAAGCATATGAAGTGCATTTGGGGAAAAAAAGAACTAAATTTATTGCAGAAATGCAAACAAGGTAGAAAAAGCATTGGCAGTGGAGTCCCAGATGAAGGTTGGAGATGAGGACAGGAAGTTCCAGAGTTTCAACATTGATGGTGGTGGAACAAGATTATCAGAAGTTTAATGGAGACTCTGGTAGGAAAGCCCTGGACAAGCAGGATGAGGTGGAGATATGGAACAGAAGGAGAGTCTGAAATAATTCAGTGAATTACAAGAACAGGGTCTCGGGGCTGATGACTGGAAGAAAGCAGGATAGATCAACTGGACAAGAGTGATGACACTGAAACTGAAAATGAGGCATTTTTAACAGTGTAGGAAAACAGAAGTGACAAAGACAATAAAGTGTTATGAAATGTCCATTTTGACAAAGGAATACAAACAGAACGTGAGTGAACAGATCTTCTGTATTGAACTATTTTTTAGAGCTTTTTCTAATCAGACAATCAATATAATAATAGAGAAAATGTTCAGCTGTCAGATACACAATAGTTCCAAATTAGCTCTTTGAACCAATCACAATCAAAACAGTTTTAATCCCTCAGTCCACATCTGGTGAGTCAGACTAACATTAATAGAGGAGTAATATAATAGAATGTATTTAATGTAATGTATTATTGTTTATCAGGAACACAGGGATCGTCTGCATTTTTTTCTTAGTTCTTTTACTTTAATTATTACAAGTACATTTTGTGGTAATGCATGCATACTTTTACTTCATCACCATTTTCAGTGCATGACTGGTAACAGAGTACTTTGAAAGTGTGGAAGGATGTTAATACTCCCTTCACCACTTGTTTCAGCAAAAAAAGGAGAAAAAAATCCATTTGGAGTGCTGATCTGTTACTTATAGCTCCTGTGAGTGAGTTTGGTTGCTGAAACACACGATTTACAGTTAGTCTTTTATCACAGAGACGACAGGTCCGATTAGAGGGCCTTGGTGCTAAAAATAGCCATCACAGGCTCAGACAGGTTGCAAACAAATTAATAGGTTATCCAGGCATTTCTAGAAAGCAAACCTGAGGTAAATTATTTACTAAAGCTTTCTGTTGTAGACATCAAAGACCAACTTGCTGTTTGAACTTCAGCTGTTCAGTAAATCCTGTTGCTTACAGCTTATTTCACTATTTATGGAACCAATGCTGAGGCAGTGAAAGACCAAGAAGACGGGACTCTGTTCTGGTTAATCATCGGATCAGACAGAACACTACACAGTTGCTGGTGATGAGATGTAATGCATGCCAAGCTTCTTTTGGCTGAAAATGTTCTGCAGCTCAACCTTACTAGAACATTGTGTTCACAAATTGGATTTGTTTTATGGAGCAGAGTTTTTCCAATCACAACTTCTTGCTGGTACAATATCTGTCTTGCTTACCAATCCAACATAGACCAACAGCAGGAGTGTTTCTCTGTGCTGTGGAAATTAGATTTGTATCACTTTACATATAAAATCATGATTACCATGAGTTTTAATTGTAGTGTTTTTGTTAGGCAAAGTACAAATTTTTTTTTTGGCAGTTTTTCGATTTGGGTGCTTCACTTCGACATTTCAGTTTCAAAGTTTAGACACTATTACAAACACTAAATATATGGATGTTTTGGGAATTGCTGGCAATAATGGCAGATTTAAGCAGATGATAGTTATTTGGATTAAAAATGCAAAATCCCTAGTGTGGTCTTTTTCAGAAAACATTGTTTTCCAGTCGATAAAGAGGGCTCCAGGTTTGTCTGGATGTCTCAGAAAGCACAAAAACACATCCTAACATACACTCATCAGTTCCTGTTTTCTGGTAATTGCTAAGTAGCTTTAATCCCAAAAGATCCTATCAAAAAACAACAGAGGAAGCCCAGATGATCCCTGGATTACTTTTCAGGATTTCTGTGGAGACAGCTGCTGCGTTATGGTTAGCTTAGCTTCCTCAAGGACGTGTACATTTAATTCCCACCAAATGGGTTTATTTCATGTCTTCTTTCCCCCTTTCTGGTTTAAAACACATGTCTACTATCAGCAAACAAAAATACAGAAATATGCTCCCATTGTTAACGTTCCTTCTTCTCCATCCTCTTCACCTTCCTCTTCTTCAGTGCCTCTCCTGTTTCTTGGCTTCAGGTCTTGCCCTTCCTGTCAGCAACATTCCATAGGCCTCACCGAGCATCCCCTCCTGCACAAGATGATTGCTGTAAAGCAAAACAGTCTCTTCCCTGGACAAACACTGCCAGCGTGGTGGGGTCAGAGCAAGAAGTGGACTCAAATGTTGTTTGTCTCTGAGTGGAAAAGGGAGCAGGGGAGTATATGTTGAACAAGGAATTTCACCAGTTCATGATGGCCAGATTAGCATAACTAGCTTCCTTATGCAGTTTCTTTGTCGTGATAAGATGGAACGTCAGAGGTGACGTCCTCGACCTCTGAGCTGTACACCTTTCTCACAGCAACACATATATACTATCAGTGTATGTTTCCCCTGCTGGCCTTCATCCACCCACGATCCTTTCAAACAGGACAATGGTGTTGTGTAGCAAGGACAGGGTGGTCTCTGACCCTGATACACTCCACATTTCCACTTCCTGTTCTGCAGCCTCATGATGCATTATTCCTACAGTGTGACGAGTAACAACTCCATATACAGCATTCTCACTGGGGACCTTTTACCTTTTTCCAGCCTCTCGGCAGATGTCTGTCTGGATGCAAAGACAGCTTCTGTCAGAGAAACTTAAAATCATCTGATCATCTTTTAAATGGTTCCCTGCCACACTTTAATTTCATAACATTCTGACCTTTATTTCAGGTTGGCTACATTAATAGATTAGTTGATCATGATCATGCTGTGGCTTGGGCAAAGAGACCCAGACTCAGATAATACACTGCTCTGCCACAACATTAAAACCACCTTCCTAAACTGTATAGGTTCCCCTTGTGCTACCAGAACAGTTTTGACTTTTTGGACCATGGACACACATGGACCTCTGGAGGTGTCCTGTGTTGTCTGGCCTCGGAACATTGGCATCAAATTTTCTGTGGGATGCGAGATTCACCTCCATGGATGTGGAGCATTTGGAGAGTAACTTGGTCAAGTTCCTCAAGCCATTCCTAACCCTCCTAACCCTAACCCTCTTTAACATCTGGCTACTACATTATACAAATGGTTAAGGAAAGCTTGTAGTTAACTGATTTATGGGTTTAAACATGGTTGAGATTACACAACTAAAACCATTTCTAACTGCTAAGAAAGCATGATCATTTCTCATAAAAAAGTCAAATGGTAACATTGCAGGTCTGTAGCTGGACACAGACCTTGGCCTCTTGCATGAATGCTGAAAGTTCAACATGCCCACCCACCTTCCTGACTTCCACACCCACCACAAACTACAACAAGGTTCCACTATTTCCTGCACTGGCACTGAACATTGGATATGAACAAAGCTCCTAAGTTGCTTTGCTGGGTTTTTCAAATATATTTGATGTGAAAAAGATGATTGTACAAAAGCCGGTAGAGTCAGACCTCCAGCATCAGTAATGTCAAAAAGCATGCTAGAATGTGTCATTTACTATGTGACATGGAATGAAATTTTCCAGCTACTCTAGATGATTTTTTAGGCAAAAAAGCTAAAAAAGATTTTAAGCCAGGTAAATATAAACGGAATGTAGGTTGGCAGGTTGGTTCGGTCTGGTTTGCAGTAGACACCCTGTTCCATACACTAGTAGGCCAGAATCATCCAATGTGAAAATGAATAAAGAGAAAGTAACATAGATTAAAGACGACCTCGTAAGACCATGTAAATAAGTGCATGTAAATTCTTTGGTGTAGCTCTCACCCTGGAAGGCTAAATAATTGAGCTTTGGAACGCTGGTAATGGTTGCATTTTAACCCAAACCGACTGACAAACTGACTGAAAAGGCAGCTAAAACCAAACCTCATGTCCAATAATAATGTGAAAATAATCAAATATAATGCTCCCACAATGGACATAATCCATTCTAGTCAAGTCAGTGTACCTTAACTCTAGTCTCTTCAGTTAAGGAACGCTCACTTATGCCATCAGCACCCCTCCAGCCTCCCCTAATGATTTTTCTTTCTCTTTCTAAATGGAAACACGCTGCCCCACCATGGGCATGATAACAACTGATATTGGCCATTTAATGGGCTGATAATAACAAAAATGTGTGGCTAAATATTAGCCTCTTAACCTGTTATTATAAACATATTAGCTTTGTGGGTTTTTATGGGACCTGTCAAACATTACAAAGCAAGACTGATACTATACAACATCAGCATCGCCATCATATATTCTTTGGTATGCATGCTTCTAAAGAATAATTCCTATTCTGATAATTCCCTGACCTTTCTGATAGCGATGCCGCTCAGCCAAATCTTCCATTTGTACATGTGAAATACAATCATTCTTGTTTATAAGCATGTGCATGCTCCCCAGAGGTTTTCTGGCTTTTTCTCTAACACCAACCTTGGGACTAAATGTCAGCTATGCACACAAAATATCTCATCATTTTGTTGGCATATGAGCATGAGCTTTGCTAAGCGCATTAATGCTCCCGTGTGGATAAACTTCTTGGCTTGTAATGACTTCATGATCAGGAATGCTGGAAATGAAACAGAATGGAACACAATCCCACAACTCGACTGTATTTCTCACAGAGTGCTCCGAAAAGAGTCATTTAACTGAACAATGCTCCTTCCTCAACCCTGCTGGGTGGAGGTTACTGCTGGGTGGGAGAAGAATTAGGGGCGGGGGTGGAGGGTACTTCCCATAGCATTAGGAACTGCTGAGTGAGGGTATGATGAAAGGGTCTTGAGTTTCCACTGGGGCCAATGTGAAGTGAATGACCTCTATATTCTTACGGAGAATGATTCCTTTCTGGACTCAAAACAGTGCCGTGAACAATGAACAGAGAAGCAAAACATGGGGGAAAAAAGATAGAAAAGCACACAGCGATGGCTGAAGTCAGCTGAAAGCAATAAGAGGCCATTTTTGGATGGTAATGAGCTTCTATTGTTGTGCTGTCTTACATAACATTATCTCTTAAGCTTTTTCCAGTAAGTCACAATGGATGTGGCATACTGGAAAGAAGAGAAATGGAAATCCGTATTTGGAGGAGCTAAAAGCTTTATCTTTCACTTATTAATTTCTTCCTCTTTACCTTTATTTCTGGTTATTTAACGAACATTTCAGCACAGCGCCATGTGCTGCAACATTAGCTTTCCCTCAGTCCACAAGACAACAGGTGGATAATATCCACCACAGACTACGCACTTATCAACACGCTGCCACCGGCTGCTTTCAATTAGCTCTGTGTGTGTGTGTGTGTGTGTGTGTGTGTGTGTGTGTGTGTCAGAGAGAGAGAGAGAGACATATAATTGTAAACCAAATTTAAGGTGAACTTCTAAAATGATACAGAAAAAATAAAAACAGAAAATAAAACTCTAATTCAGGCCTGTTCCCATTCGCAGCCCGGAGCAAATAAACTAGGTTGTGTGTTGTCATTAGAAGAATGACAGTCTAGACCATATTAGTCATGGCTGTAGTAAACACAGTAGAAGAAGCCAGTAAGAAAACCTATTTGCCAACAATTACAAAACCTGGAAGAAACTTTGGCAATCAATGGGAGAAAAATAGAAGAATTGCTTTAAATCAGGAAAGCTGGAATTATTGTTGTGTAGCAGCTGGTTTTGGATGAACAGCTGATCAGTCCTGCAAGTACTGGCTATGTCAGAACTTGCTAGGAAAAGGTCTTCTCCATCTCTTACTATGCACTTTTATTCTTCTTGAAGAATTTAAAAAAACACCTCAAACAATAATCAGACCCTTCTTGCTAAATTGTGTATGTTTTTGGTTGAATTTTGCCATTTCCATACATTTTTTGCAATGCAGAGCTTCAAAATATACATAAAAACACATTATAGAAACTCAGCTTGTGTATATTTGGGAAGGAATAAGATCAAGATATTGTGGAAGGAAATTTTGGCTGAAACCAAGCTGTAGAGTCTTTTTACAACATCTATCTGAGTTAACAGCTTTCAGAAATGAAATGAAGTGCACTGATTTTCTAATTTTTTGACATTTTCTTTTCAAACAGCTAAGTCAGCTACATTCCTTTAAAACTGCTTCCTTTCGTTTCTGTTCAGAGGGTGAAGATACACTACGCCAACACAATATTGCCTGTATGAACTTGTCTGGAAGAATGAAAAACTGGGCAAGAGAGGGTTGTGTTCTCAGTTTAAGATAATTTGGTATTTTTGTTTAGTTTTTCACATGAATATCTGTTTTGAATGACACAATGCAAAACATCACAAACAGTACAATGAAACATTCAATCAAAAATTGTTTGTATATTCACTGATAATAAAAACAACTAGTTTTAATCCTATTTGCAAGGGTTTTTTTTTAATTCAAGTACAACATGTAAGTAAAAAAGTGCAAGCTTTGGTAACTTTGTCCTTGACTGTGGTCATATCAATTGACCCTATTTACTTTTTCTGTGAGAAAGAGAGCGAAAGACTTCATTGACTGTGACCCTGACAGGGATAAGTGACTTGAAAAGAGATGGATTGGTGGATGTTTGCTCCTTTTAAATATTTGCACAGGCTGAAGTGTTTTCGGTGAGTGTACATGTGTGATACTATCATGAGCTTAGGTTTCTGTGTAAATTCTTTCGGTCATGTCCACAGCTGTTCTCAGCATTCCATACTGGAGTCTGCTGGACTTCCAGGAGCTAACACAGACACACACACACACACACACACACACACACACACACACCACACACACACACACACACAGAAAATGCACGGCTGTATCGTGCTACTGTGCACAAAGGTCACCTGTGTTCTTTGGTAGCCTTAGCTGAAAGTACTACCACTAAAGCTTCAACTTACTGTGAGTGTGTGCTGCCTTATCAGCCAACAACGAAACAATGAGAGCTTAAACTTTACGAGAGATCACTGCTACAACTGTGTATTTGGGCTAGCTGCTAGCACACAGTAGTTGGTTTTAATGCAGGGGTCAGGAAGTCACTGCTTGTTGGGCAAGTTGCCATAGTAACAAATGATTACTACCTGAAAGAATGCAAGTGTGTTGACAGAGAGAAACAGAAGAAGAAAAGGGGGCAGATCTGACTCACCCACAGTCATTTCTGTGATGTGTGACAAACGTGTCTGTGTTGGTCTGCGTCTGTGTGGTTGTCAGTGGGAGCAAGTGTGTTGTTTGCTATATTTCTGGCAGGTAGGGACTTTACATACAGACACATGCTGCACCACACTTTCACCAGGCCGACATCAAAAGACGCTCACTGGTTTTCACACGCTTCAGACAGCAAACTCACTCTATATCTTTACACCTTCCTATAATAAGTGAACCGCATGAACAGTGTGTACTTATGCTGATTTTTTGGTAACCATGGTAACACATGCATGTCAACACATATCGGGATTTTCCCTAGTCAGTCAGACAGTCAAAAGCAATGAAACCAACAGTGTGCCACATCCTGAGTTCATTGGATTCAATCAAATGTTTCAATATTTTATATTGGAATATTTATATTCCAATATTTCCCATATTTCTGTTTTTCCTCTTGTCTGTTGTGTCTGATGTTGTTTTCCTTTATGTGATTTAGAGATTTTATTTCATATTCTCATAGTTTTTTTTTCTTCAAGAGCTCTTTGTGACCCGAGACAACATAAATACACAAAGGAAGCGTTAGTGTTACACAGCCTGCTGTCACACATTCATTCCCCATGTGGGTCTCAATGCTGATGAAGCAGGATGACAAAAGCTGTCAAATCCAAAAAGTCTTAGTGAGTTAAAGGTCAGCATGAACACTGACCCAGAGCTCAGCTGAAAACCACAGTGCTTCGTTCTGTCCTTTGTTCCAGATTACATGGCAGGAGTCTGTCCAGCTCTTAAGCTCAGGCAATTTGACACTGGAAGGAAAGCTCTGTATTCACTAGAATTAAAATGTCACACTCACACTCCGTCATGGTTTCAAGGGCTCATAGTGGTAGTTAGTGGCTGGGAAGTCATGGTAAAGGGTTGCACTTTTCAGAGCATTTTGGACTTAACTACAATTCAAGTTCGTCAAGTAAAATTCTATATATGTCTAAAATCCCAGATTTGCATCAAGAGGCATTGCTACGTGTACAGCAGACATCATCTTTTACCAAACCATCAGAAATGGGAAAACTTCCTCAAACCACCTTTACTGGGGCAGAAAAACAGAAGAATCTTCAAAGGCAGCAACAGATGAGGGATCTCTCTTCCAGGACACACATGCAACTGATGGGTGCACAAAAAGACAACGAAAGACAAAATTCTTGATGTATATACTCCACAGTTCAAAAATTTGAAGCCACCCAGATAATTTCATGTTTTCCATGTGCTAACATAACTTCACAAGGGTTTTCTAATCATCAGTGAGCCTTTCAACACCATTAGCTAACACAATGTAGCATTAGAACACAGGAGTGATGGTTGCTGGAAATGTTCCTCTGTACCCCTATGGAGATATTCCATTAAAACTCAGACAAGCACAATAGACACACGGGGAAGAGAGCGAGAGGTTTTTTATTTTTAAATTCAGATTCTCTTCTGTGAAAATGCTTATTTATAAAGTGATATGATGAGCAGTAGTTGTCAGAAACAGAACTGTCACACATTCAGAGAGGAGAAAGTGCAATTTGATGTCATAAATATTTCCTCTTGGCTTTGTTTTACGATACAGCGTGTGGCCCGAGAACAAAGAGCATGAGAGAATCAGATACTAATTACAAAATGTGTCATTTATAATCCACCAAAATCTGTTAGATAGGCTACAGCATGCATACAGCTACAGTGCAGTGTTAGTTTCCATTGCTTCTGCCTTCACTGGGAAATCCCTTTGGCTCTAAACTTCAGCAGTAAAGAAAACGGCATCCTGTCATGATGTCACCCTGAAAGCACTGTGAACACATGAACATGAGAGAAAACAATAGCTGGAGTGAGGTACGAGGACCCAAAGGAGGGTTTCAGTGTTGACATGTGGAATTAATAAAGATGTGTACTGATATTTGTTCTGAAAGCTGATAATTATTCTGAAAGCTCTTTTGGCAAGCTTACCCAGATCTATTGCATAATAAGGGAGAGGAGCCTAACTTTATTCACATTTAAACAATTAGTTCCATGTTGAACTTAATCCGCAAGACAGTTTAATTATTTGAATGGAATTTAGGTAGAACATATCAGTTAAAGCAACTGGTGAACATAAAAAAAGGTTAATAATGTCTATCTGAGTCATTTTTGATGATATCCTGAAAAGTCTTCTAATACAGCTTGAGAAAAATGAAATTGTCTTCAAAAGGACGAGGATGAGCAAAACTATTTGACCCCAAAGTCACCATTTTGTTGAGCTCAGCTGACCTTCATGGCCTTGCAAACACTTTCACCGACGTTCAGATCTAGAGACTAATTGCTATTCAGGGACTTTCAAAGAACAATTCATCAACCAAGCTTTGGGCGACTTGGACATTTGCCTGTGATCATTGCCTTAAAAACCACTGACAACCAAACTTCAATAACTTTCAACCTTAATACAGTTTAAAGTAACATAAAAAGCCAATCCACCTACAGCTGTCATGAACATGGAAATACGTCATATAGACCCAAACTGCTTTTTGTAGCAGGCTGTTAACATGTTTATTTCTGTTTTGAGTTGGACATTTTTAACATTGGGGTCTATAGGGGTTGACTCACTTTTGAAGCCAGCCTCGAGTGGCCATTCAGGAAATTGCAGGTGCTATTTTCAACCATCCAGCTGGAGAAATGTGTACGGTTTGCTGCTGAATTCTGACTTGCATATGATACTACACACCGTGTCTATTGGATCTTTAAGTGTCTACAAAATTATATTTAATCAAACCATTGCCTTTATAGTAATGAAAGAACATCATCAGCTCCTATAACTCTGGTGGGTTTGCTTCTCAACTTGAGAACACACACAGGCAAGATTCATTTTCGTATCACAGCTGGCGTAGTATTAGTATTCCCAAAGAGTGTGTTTTTTTTGTTTTTTTTTTACAGCAATCTGGTGTTTGCGTTCATGATGCTGAGTGATTAAAACCAAAAACATGAGTCAGGGGTTTACTTATTACAGCACGGCTGCCCTGAAAAAATGATCAACTCAGAAAGACTCCATTCCATGTTTTCATTAGCAGTCTTAATTATGCCACTCAATTCAGACAATTTGATGTTTGTAGATAAAGTCATTGCTGCTGTGTATCTCCACATACTGAATACAGTAAAATGAACATTTGGCACTGAGGTACATGAATTACAGAGTCCTACATGGATGATTTCTGTCTCAGAACTGCGAGCCCTCAAAACATGATGTATCTGTTTAGACGTCTCCTGGGGCCAAAGAAGCAAAACAGATACCACATGAATCAAACTAAAATATTCTTTTAATAGCTTTCTGAGCCAGCCTGACTGTACAACATCTATCCCATCTGCGTCCAACTTTCCATTATTGTGAAACTCTCCTGGTTCAGAAAACTTCAAGATGTTAACCATCACACACAGCAAGAACACGACAAACATGAACAAATTGTTCTCATGGAGAATACAGAAAAGCTGAAATGAGCTGATGTTTAAATGAAGTCAGATGTCAGTCATTTATTGGTGTATAGAGCATTATAGAGCTCATTGTGCTTGTTAGAGATGGACAACTGCAGGCGCTGACAGTTGGAATTAATAATGAAGAAATGAAACCCAAGTCCACACCTACACACAGTGACACATCCTATACATCATTCTCGCTCATTTGGACCCTGAATGCATCTCATAACACCCATGATGTCAGTGCTCAAGTTATGACTTTGGCTGATCTACAGTTGGAACCTTCAGAGAAATAAACTGGTTTCAGATTCTCTGACTGACAGCAGAGTTCTGACATAATGTTGCCTGCCTTCTCTCGTCCACCAGCAATTACCATAAATAATATTAATCAGCAGTTAGCATTACCAACTCCTTCTTATTAGGAGATCCACTGGGAAGTCAGCTGTTGGTCCTGGAGGATGAAACATCAGATGCATTCAATAACTTATGACTATGCAAAGCTGGCATGAATTGAAAGGTTGCCCACAAATGGTCAGAAAGTTTACAGGGTGTTTTTGGGTCTGCATTGCACCTCACTATCATTAATGAAACTACCAGAAAACTGCAGTGATTTTATTTTGGTGGATGCAGCTAGATGGCTGAGAACTGCTGCATTAAATTAATTAGCATTTTAAAAACATTTCATAGTCACAACTTCCTCCTATTTGAGCAACATTTTCCAAATTTTCAAAACTCTATGATGAGTATATTTCTAGAAGGTTTTTGGGGAAATTTCTATCCATCCATCCATTATTAATACGCCGCTTAATCCTCATTAGGATCATGGGGGGCTGGAGTCTATATCAGCTGACTGAGGATGAAGACAGGGGACACCTGGACAGGTAACAGTCTATCACAGGACTACACATAGAGACAAACAATCACACTCACATTCACACCCAGAGACAATTTAGAATCACCAATTAACCAGCATGTTTCTGGACTGTGGGAGGAAGCTGGAGAACTTGAGAAAACCCACACATGCACAGGGAGAACATGGAAACTCCATGCAGAAAGATCCTGGTAAGGCTGGGACACAAACAGGGATCTTCTAGCTGCAAGACGAACATTCTAACCACTGAGCCACTGTGCAGCTGGGAAATTTCTAAAAATAAATTAAAATAATTAAGTAATTAAACTACACTCTAAGAAATTTCCCTGTAAATTTACAGTAAAGAGCTGGCAGCTAAAGTTGCCAGCAGCGCACTGTTATTTTACAGTAATCCTATCGTATTCTACAACAACAGTTTAATGCTGTAAAAAATATTACGGTATTATGCTGTTTAGAGAGCTATTTCCTGGGGCTTTCAAAATGAAAGCCCTAGGAAATAGCATAGCATAGAAATGGCTCAGACAAGAGATGACTTTTCAACATTAAGCTTTTATTAAAGCCAACACTGTATCAAACATAGTTCAAAAACTGACTTATTTAACCCATTAAATTTTAGTAACATACAATCATTTCCTCATGCTGAACAGGTTCTCATTGTGCATGTTCTAGTTCAGGTACACTGAGTTTGGTTTCCATTTTTCCTGAACTGTAACAAAAGATTCCTATATATCACTTAAATTATTTAATACTGCATTGAACACATTCAGCAACTAACAAATTTCAAGAAATTGAAGTCTTGTAAAATACAATCTATAAAAACAACTAATGATGTTTAACAGGTTGTCAACAATCTGTTTAAAAATTGCATATCACATTTCAGGTACCCTGCCTTCAGAATCAGTCTTTCATAACTCTTGATCATGTTCAATAAACACCAAGTCATGGAACAAACCTGGAACTACAAAACTGAGACACCAGGACTGAAGTATTTTATACTGAACCAAACACAATACTGAGACTTGTTACCTTAGAATGACAGCATGAACATCTGGTTGCAGACGGGGCTTGTGGAGAGGTGTTGTGGGTTTACATGAAGTCCCACTCAGAGTCCATCAGTATTTTTATAAAGGTGACTACATGGGGATTTACAGTAGATGTCTTTTTCTGGAGCAGCTTCCTGACCTCTTGGACATCACCTTCTCCTGGCTGCCCTTTGTTCCCCTCTCAGGGTTGATTACCAAGGAAGCGCCTACAATGAAATGACAAAAAAAGAGTATATTAGGTGTGGTAGGCAAACATCCCTTAAACTCAATATGGAACTCTGTCACATTCATCAAAAAAAACAAACAAACTAACAAAAAAAAAAACAGGAAACTAAAATTATTAAGCAAAACAGAGGCTTCCACTTATAACAGCTGTTTAGTTCAGTACACATTTAAATCTAATTTTTGCAGCCGTTTGCATAACAAGCAAGTTTATCTTTCCTAAGTGGAGAGAAAAGCAACATGACACATTCTACAAACCTTTTTAAAACTTGAAATTACCCAAATGGTGGAATGCAGACAAGTACATGTGGAGATATGATAACAGATCAGTGGAGCATCACATTGGATATTTGATGGAAAATTACACGAAAGACAGAGATAGCTAACTTAACCTAGTTGGATCTGGTTGCTTAGAAATTCATTTTCCTTGTCTGGTTTAAAAGAAAGACCCAAAGTTTTGTCCACTCTGCAGCCAAAGGAGAGTATGCTAGCTAGCTAGCTGCTAGCTAACAGTGTGGGAAACGTTAGCATTCATGCTAGCTGCTAGCTAACAGTGTGGGAAACGTTAGCATTCATGCTAGCTAGCTAGCTAACAGTGTGGGAAACGTTAGCATTCATGCTAGCGACTCGTGGCTAACACCAAGCAGTAACTAACCTGGCTATATTTATGTTACTGTCAAAGAATAAAACATAAATAAAATAGACTGACAGAAATAAAAGTAAGGCTGACTTTTTAATAATCACAGTTACCTTGTTCAGTGAACCGAAGCAGGATGGATCAGCTACAGATGGTCCCTGCAGGTCTGAGCCGGCCCGAAAATCGTCGTCCTCAGTTCTTCCTTTTCTCCACATCTTCCCTCAGTAATGAGTAAAATCACTGATACAGAATATTTTAAACCTATTTCGTCACTTCTTTGTGTTGACTGTTTGCTAAATGTCGTGATGTGCAGGAAGATTTGCCGAGACGAGTAACAGTCGGACTGCAGCAACAGTTACACTCAAATCAACCCAAACCAGAAAAATACTGTAATCTGCTGTAAGATTGTACGGTAGCTTGCTGTTAATATTTTGTTCTTGAAAAACACGTGAATTTCCAGTATTCAGCTGTATTTACAAAGAACGGTATATTACTGTACAAAACATGCTGTATTTTTACAGCAATTTGTTACAGTGTATATAAGTGAGTCCTTCAAAAAAAAATTGAAGACTCGTCTTCACTAAGAAAATAATGTGGATGCATTGTTAGTTTTTGACCTTTTTGTGTAATTTGCTCACAGTAAGAAAACCTTAAATGTAAAAGTCATAGAATATTAAAAAAAACACTATAAATGTCTATTAGATCTTGAAGCAGCAGTTCAAAGTGTGTTCCACCATGCAAGAATGCAAACAGGATTAAATACTCTGAATGATTTAATGGACGTAATGCATCAACTCTTTTGTTACTCCCAAAAATCAGTTCAGATAAAAAAGGTTAAATGGGACTTCTTTAGAAACCCTACAAGTGTATTATGTATGTATATAAAATAATGCAAAATATGTCTTTAGAATTCCCATTTGGTGGAATGAAGCCATATATAATTCAACAAAGAATATACCATTGTTTCAAGGAAGAGATTAAATGAACTGATGGTGCCAGTACATATTTAAGAGGAATGAAAAGGGAAAACTGGAGGCCAGTCCATAGGATTACTTGTATTTGAGATGTTTTGAGATTTGTGCAGCCTTAACAGTAAGTACATTCACTATGATAAGTAATCTACCACACTGCATGATCACACATAAAAGCTAATATTTTTCATGTTCATACATTTTTTCTGAGTTTTGACAAAACAAAACATAATTAAATGGTAGACCACTATAATGAGAACAGACTCTTGTGTATTATTTTAATACCAAATAAGACCCAGTTTGCGAACCCAAGAATTTCCCTGTAAGTCCCCACCCAATTAAAAAAGGATTTTTTTTTGAGACATTAAGCCAAACTCTGTTTATTTGTGGTCCCAAGCTATAAAACGTATTGTACTACTGCTGTCACATGGGAGAGCAAACTCTGACCCGCTGGTTCGTGACCTGTGGCTGAGGGAGCTGGACTCTGGAGAGCTGTGGAGGCTCGACGGGGGGTTGTGAGACTCTAAAGAGTGTGTGGCTCAGTTCCAGTGTTGGTGGAGAGCAGCATGTTCAGACCTGCTGCATCACATGAGCGAACCGGCGGGTCAAACATATTACCTTTCTGTCACTGCGCTCAGTTTCTGTGCGTACAGTAGAGATCACTGCCAAAGCTGCCAGCAGTCAGTCAGCAAGATCCTCAATCACACACACAAGCACAGACAAGCCAGTGTCCTAGTATTCCCTCATGTACAGATTCATTTTAGTGTGTCATAGTCAATCAGTTTTAGATACTTAAATGGAACAATTGTAACAGTGAATGTAAAAACTAAGTTCTATTAAGACTGGTATATATGTGATCAAGCAATTTGTAGGGGATTAGAATGTTACTACTCTGTTTTTTTATTTTATTTTGGAGATTTCTATTCTCAAATATAGAATAGAATAGAATAGAATAGAATAGAATAGAATAGAATAGAATAGAATAGAAATACATTATTAATCCCTGAGGAGAAATTCGATTGATACAGCAGAAAGAATGCAGTTAGCACCTCTATATACAGATACATAAGCAAAAATATACAATAAGTACAAATAAACAATAATAAAAATATAAAATGCACAGTAAGTAGAATACCATCTATACATGCATACCAGAGGGTACTGCATGGCGCTGCAGATTCATCAGTCCATGATACCTTCTTCCAGTCTTCAGTAGTTCATTGATGATGTTTTATGGTCCAGGAAAGCCTCTTTTTCTTATTCTGACGTCTTAACAATGGCTTTCTTGCTGCAGCTCCACCTGTCAAACCTGAAACTCCAAGTCTTCTCTTCACGGTTGAAACTGAGACTTCTTACTACGACCACTATGAAGCTGATTGAAGCTGTTGTCCTGTGAGCTCCTATCTCCAAGCTGTTGACTCTCAGAAACTTGTCTTCTGATTCTGTTGTGGCTTTGGGTCTTCCAGACCTCTTCCTGTCACAGTTTCCTCCAGTTTCTGAGTCTTTTGATGATGTAGAAAACTGTACTCACTGACACCTTGACTTTCTTCACAATTCCTCTGTAGGAAAGACCTACGTTTTAAGTGTTATGATGGTCTGTCTCTCTTCTATTGTTAATTGCCTTTTCCTTTCCATTTTTACTTTCTGCAGTACAATACTGTTCTAATAATGCTCTGGAGGGTATGGTCCCTATGGTTCCAACACTACTTTTATGCAGACAGAGGGGGCTGTAAGTAATCAAGAAAAGTTGGGACACCTGTAGGATTTAATAGCTCCATCTTTCAAGGCTTGATCAACCTCTATTCCTGCAGAACAGCTTTAAATTGTTAACCCATTTCTGCTCCCTGAAAAAGGTCTTTTTGTATAATTCTGAAATGTACTTTATGTTTCAGTCTTGGGTAATCTTACCTTTTTTTAACCTCTGGAAGTTCACCGCCTACCTTTGGACCATTTCAAGCTATTCATTGTACTTGAACTCTTGAATTTCAATAAAAAACAGGAAAAATGTGGGCATTATAAAACTTTTAACTGGTAGTGCACACTCTAAGTAAAAATGTCAAAATATGTGAAATTAAAAAGTTGGTCACTCAATTAATTTATTTGACATTCACGTCCGCGTGATGCTTTGTGAGGTTTGTCAATTATGGTTAGTTCAGTACTTTATTTGAAAATTTACGTTTTATGCTACTTTACAAATATACAGAGTTAACTTTTGCATATTTACATACTATAGTTAGGTCAGAGTAATAATCACTAGCCACTTTAAAGACCAACATTTTAGCTCATAATAAGGCAGACTACCAGCTACAGTAACTGGCAATGCAAGTTGTTACTACATTAGCAAGGTTCTAGACCCACAGATTGATGTATGTCCATACATTTCCATTCAGCTAAAATTCCCAGAAGTTGCCATGAAACAAGAGAAAAGTTGCAGAATGAAGTGTTTCCATTTGCACCAATGTATTAATAACAGCTGAATTCCACTTTGGTAAGGTTTTATTTTTGTGCAGGCTGGTTCACTGTCATGACTCACTGAACCATCATTATTTTTCACCTGTGCTGCTCCTGCAGTGACGAGTCAAAAAGGTCTGTTGACCGAATGAGTTTCCTCAGTTAAAGCTGAACAAAGCTGAACTTTTATGCAAATGTGCTGGATGTGTTGTATGCTGGCTGGGGATTCCAGCAAAAACTGCAAAAGCTTGAATTTGGGCCTTGGTACAAGTGAGCCAATATTCAAAAAGTGGAAATTTAGTGTCAACATACTTTAAGACTGGTCAGCTGTGACATGGAAAAACTTTGGGTGACATTTGCATGCTGTAGTTTAAAGTTGAAAAAAATACTAGTAAAATGAACCATCTATGTAAAAAGCTTAGTAAGCATCACAGTGTGGAAAGAAATACATTCAACATGAAACTGCTGAAGTAGAAAAGCCTGTAGTGTAATGGAAGACTATCAAGAGGATATTTCACTTATTGCATCTATCAAAATGAATGTAACTCATACTAAGCACAATGGAGATATATATTGTGAAATACATACAATGGTTCATTGCAGTCATTACTAAACTGTCTAGAGGATCGAAAATCATGGTTGGACATGAATTTTCTTTGTCTCAATGAAACTAAAACAGAGACAGTTGTTTTAAGGCATCCAGATCAATTAGCTGACTGTGTCAGTGCTCTTTGCCCTCTGGAAATCTATAATCGACTCTCCTCGGAAAATCTGGGTGTGATTTTTGACAGCGCTGTAAAATTCAACAAACAAATCAGTTCTGTTGTCAAAACTGGATTCTTTTCGTTGAGACTGTTAGAAAAGTAAAGCCCTATCTCTCCAACAACAACTCTGAGAATCATACATGCCTTTATCAATCCAGGCTAGACTGTTGTAACTGTCCCTATGTGGGTCTTCATCAGATGTCTCTCCAGCTGGTACAAAATGCTGCTGCTTGACTTCTAACAGGGACAAAGAAACGGGAGCCATCATTCCAGTTTTAGCCTCGCTCAGCAGGCTTCCTGTCTGCTTCAGGATGGTTTTTACGATTTATTGCTTGTTTTTAAGGTGTTAAATGGGTTGGCACCTTCTTATTTATCTGAGCCTTTACATGTCCATGTTCCAATTTTATCCCTGAGGTCGGCCAGTCAGATGGTCCTTAAAGTTACCAGATCCAGGTTCAGAAACAGAGATGACCAGGTCTTTTCTGTAGCTGCATCAGTCTGTGGAACCGCTTACCTGTTCTAATTAGAACCGCTCAGTCTTTTGCTACCTTCCAGTGCCTACTGAAGACACATATGTACTCTCTGGCTTTCAATTGTAGCTCAACGTTGACACATTGATATACGTTATTGTTTATCTTGCTTTGTGTATTTCCTCACTGATTATGTCTTGTTTTCTATTTTGAACTGTAAAGCACTTTGGTCAAACTTGGTTGTTTTTTAAATGTTCTAACAAAGTTGACTTGACTTGACATACAGTTTAGATCAATTAATACCAGTCAGAATTTTTTTTCATTTTACACACGTGGACAAAATTGTTGGTACTCTTCAGTTAATGAAAGAAAAACCCACAATGGTCACAGAAATAATTTGAATCTGATAAAAGCAATAATAAATAAAAATTCTATAAAAATTAAACAATAAAATTCAGATGTTGCTCTTGAACCGTGGTTCAACAGAATTATTTAAAAAATAAACTCATGAAACAGGCCTGGACAAAAATGATGGTACCCCTAGAAAAGACTGAAAATAATGTGACCATAGGGACATGTTCAATCAAGGTGTGTCCTCTAATTAGCATCACAGGTGTCTACAAACTTGTAATCAGTCAGTTGGCCTATTTATAGGGTTACAGTAGTCACTGTGCTGTTTGGTGACATGGTGTGTACCACACTAAACATGGACCAGAGGAAGCCAAGGAGAGAGTTGTCTCAGGAGATTAGAAAGAAAATTATAGACCAGCATGTTAAAGGTAAAGGCTATAAGACCATCTCCAAGCAGCTTGATGTTCCTGTGACTACAGTTGCACATATTATTCAGAAATTTAAGATCCATGGGACTGTAGCCAACCTCCCTGGACGTGGCTGCAGGAGGAAAATTGATGACAAATGGAAGAGACGGATAATACGAACGGTAGAAAAAAAGCCCAGAACAACCTCTAAAGACATTAAAGGTGAACTCCAAGGTCAAGGTACATCAGTGTCAGATCACACTATCCGTCATTGTTTGAGACAAAGTGGACTTCATGGGAGACGACCAAGGAGGACACCATTGTTGAAAACAAATCATAAAAAAGGCAGAATGGAATTTGCCAAACTGCATGTTGACAAGCCACAAAGCTTCTGGGAGAATTTCCTATGGACAGACGAGACAAAACTGAAACTTTTTGGCACATCAGCTCTATGTTCACAGACGCAAAAATGAAGCATATGAAGAAAAGAACACTGTCCCTACTGTGAAACATGGAGGAGGCTCTGTTATGTTCTGGGGCTGCTTTGCTGCATCTGACACAGGGTGTCTTGAATCTGTGCAGGGTACAATGAAATCTCATGACTATCAAGGTATTCTAGAGAGAAATGTGCTGCCCAGTGTCAGAAAGCTTGGTCTCAGTCGCAGGTCATGGGTCTTGCAACAGGATAATGAGCCAAAACACACAACTAAAAACAGCCAAGAATGTCTAAGAGGAAAACACTGGACTATTGTGAAGTGGCCTCTATGAGCCCTGATCTAAATCCTATTGAACATCTGTGGAAGGAGCTGAAACATGCCGTCTGGAGAAGGAACCCTTCAAACCTGAGACAACTGAAGCAGTCTGCTCATGAGGAGTGGACCAGAATACCTGCTGAGAGGTGCAGAAGTCTCACTGACAGTTACAGAAATCACATGACAGAAAGAGAATTGTTGGACCAACTTAAATGAATTAATTCAATTGAATTCCATTTATCCAAATTAAATTAACAAGTAATATGTGTGTCACCAGTTTAAGTTGGACATATCATCATCATTCCTCTCAAATGAACTGTTCGCATTGCTGAGACTTAATTGTAACAAACGCCAACTTCCATCCATCCATCCATTATCTATCCATCCATTATCTATACACCGCTTAATCCTCACTAGGGTCGCGGGGGGGGCTGGAGTCTATCCCAGCTGACTCAGGCGAAGGCAGGGGACACCCTAGACAGGTCGCCAGTCTGTCGCAGGGCTACATACAAAGACAAACAAGCACTCTCACATTCACACCTACGGGCAATTTAGAATAATCAATTAACCTCAGCATATTTTTGGACTGTGGGAGGAAGCCGGAGTACCCGGAGAAAACCCACGCATGCACAGGGAGAACATGCAAACTCCATGCAGAAAGATCCCAGGAAAGCCGGGACGTGAACCAGGGATCTTCTAGCTGCAAGGCGAAAGTGCTAACCACTACGCCACTGTGCAGCCCTCACAAACGCCAACTTGAAGTCTCTAATTTTTCCAACTCAATTAAAGCACTATTTGCTTTTCCCAAAAGGCAAAACATGATTTTGTCATTACACTACTTTTGTTTTCATGTAATCTGAGTTACAACAGAAATATTCAAGAATCATGGACATCATGAGTCAGACGCTCCTTGCTAAAGATGTAATAAACCTAGCTTTCATGGAAATGACAACACAGGTTTAAAGACAAACTGTCATTTCAAGTTGATAAAATCTCTGAAAGTAAACTGCAATAACCAAAGCAACAGATAAATAAAAAAGCAGTGCTTTACTTCAATTACAACTCAAATACACCATAAACAGTGCTGATATGTTGATGTCTTGAAATGCAGCCTTTCTACAATAAAAAATATTGGCTATTGGTCATTTTTGTATATTTTAGTGTATTTTGCGTGTTTTAGTGTATGTTCTTGAGTTTGTCCTGCTGTGTGAGTCTACAGTTTCTGTAAGTCAGTAGAGGTACTGTGATATTCCGAAGTTGGCTGGCAACTTTTCATAACTGAGTTTATGTGTAAGGAGCTGTTTACTGTTCAGATCTTCAGTATTTGGGTAGGCAGGTACATACACACACACACACACACACACACACACACACACACACACACACACACACACACACACACACACACACACACACACACACAGAGAGAGAGAGAGAGAGAGAGAGAGAGAGAGAGAGAGTCCTCCTCCCTCCTCCGGTTTCCTGTCGGAGCGGTGTGTGTGTGAGTGTGTGTGTGTGAGTGTGTGTGTGTTTAGTGTGTGTGTTTAGTGTGAGTGTGTATGGATGGTTCAGCAGTGACTCTCCAGCTGCTGAGCGGAGTGGAGCGCACAGCACAGCGGACACTTCAAACTTTAAATTCCCTCCTCTGGACTCTGTTTTCCTTTACTTTTTGACGTGAATGAGAATCTTCGGACAGACTCGGACTCTGAAACATGGAGGATCAGCGCAGCTCTTTATCTTTACGGGGAGTTTTATCTGTCCTTTTCTTTACTGCGCTGCTGGAGCCAGGGACCGCTGGTGAGTTGCGCACATCCAGAACTTCTTTAACTTCTCCTGCCTGTCCACTGCTCATGAGCTCACTACAGTCCTCACTGAAGTCATCCTCCGAAGATTTAAACCAACAAGACTCCTGTAATTGACATAGTTCTGGGAAAGTTGTCTTCCAGCGCGTTACGCATGGCGCTGCGCAGCGCCGAGAACAGTCAGGCGCAACAGGTGACTCATGCAGCGGTCTGATACACTGCTCAGCTATGCTCCCTTCTGCTGGCTGCTGCAAGTGTTGTCCACAGGGTGCATGAAAACAAATATGTGTCGACTAGCAGATAAGCTTTTATTGCAAAACACCAGCCGCAAGTTTTAATAGATTAGAGAAATATGAAATTATTGCCAGATTATTTGGTATAGTGATAACCTAGAGGTCAGTAGCTGTCACTGGAGAAGGATTACTTTAAACATGGCTTCTAGGGAGTTCTAAAAGTCATTATTTGTACAAACATAAATTAATAAGTGAAAATACTGATGCAAAGTGCAAAATACTTAACTTATAACAGTAAAATGAAAAACAAATAGCAAAGATGCCCTTTAATGAAGGGGAATAACTATACAGGCTTGTTCCAGCAGTTTATTAAAGCTGCATCTCTGAACAACATGTTTTTATGGTTTTATATCTGCATCATTGGATCAGATGAGAAATCTTGTGCATCATTGCGTTTCTGTAGGTGGAAACACTATTTGGCTGCACAGCATGAATTTATATAAAATGACCCCCCCAACATGATCACAATAAAATATGTGGGTTTTTTTTTTATAATAGCGAATTTTAATCTCCTTGTAAACTGTTTTCATGACAGTCACACTGTTTCCCTCCCATGTGTTAACAGCACCAATTTAACAGCCTTGGCTCTTTGCCATCTGTCATACTGTGACAGCTCCCATTTCACTTAACCACAGAAACATCCCCCAGCTTGTTGACAAGTGGTTAGACTGAGCACAATGTTGAGAAGAAGATGAAAAGTCTCTGCTGATGTGAACAAATATTGTAAAAATCACATCTTGTGTCGCCCCCATTAGACGTCTCCTTCTCTTTGCTCCTTCCTCTGTCTTCTCTGCTGTTTGTTCCTGCCCTCCTCCCACAGCGGGGCCTATTTTGAACCTGGAAATCCCACATACCAGAAGGACTGTGTGGTCCTGCTGCATTATGTGTCACAAATAGACACACATATGCACAAGAAGACATACGAACTTCCACCCACACGCCCCCATGCTGTCCTTCCACACCAACATGCACCCACTCTCTGAACCTCACACTTCTGCAGATCACCTCCAGGCCACAGGAAGCTGCTCACCACTCTCCCAGTACCGGAGCAGCTTGACATTTTTGGTTATCCAAACAGCGGCTGGACTCTGTTGTTTTTCTCTTTTCCTTCTTTGTTTGCTTTCAACTGATGTCGATAACCATCCGCTCGGCGGGTTGTCACAGGAAGGTTACGTCTTCCTTCCTTTCCAGGGAATCTCCATCATGCCGAGATACAGGCCACTGTACGCTCGTGCATTTTCCTGATCCGTATACTCAGCCAAGACAGATATTTCAAAGGTGCCAGTCAAGAAAGAGGGTTTCAAGGGAGAGAGTAGGCTTGTTGAAAAAGAGAGTGGTCATTTCTGCCCATGTGTGTTATTAAATATGCATCTGATTTAAGTTGTTTGAGCCCCCAGAGAGCTCTTCTTACTGTTTGAAATAGTTTGTGTGTGGGCTCCTGAGCTGTCCTGCAAACTGCTGCTGTGTTTATACTGATCTTACTGGGTTTTACTGTGGAGAAGAGAAGAGAAGAGAAGAGAAGAGAAGAGAAGAGAAGAGAAGAGAAGAGAAGAGAAGAGAAGAGAAGAGAAGAGAAGACAAGAGGAGGGCTCACCCACTTTAACCTTTCAGAACTGTCTCCTTTTGATTTTTTTTACCATATTAGTCAAGTTCCCTCCCATGAGTCGCTTCGCTGAATCCTCCGGGTCAAAGAGAAGAAGGAGGGATGGAGGCGGAAGGGAACCTGAGAGAGAGAGTTAAAGGCGAGGAAGATAAAGATGGAGAGGAATGAGAGGATTAGGGCCAAGTTTGAGAGAGGGGTGAATGAAAAGAGGTGGGAGGATAACTTTCAGGAGCAGAGGGGGAGAGCCCAGCCGCCTGCTGTGGCAGTTATGTAGCCCTGAGCAGCCTCTTGCCAGTTGTCTCCACTCATTTCAGTGACAGGACGAGGCCCAAAAGAAGAGGGCTTCTTATTCCCACTTAGATGTTTTCTTATTTTTATTTGCAGTGGTGCGTTGCTCCAGAAAAGTGTCTGTGATAAAATCTATTTCAGGGGTTTTATAGGCATAGACCTGGAGGAACCTTAGCTTCACAGTGGAATCTGTGCTCATTAAACCATCATACTGTCATATATGGGGACATCTGAAAGCACAGACTACTCAAAAACATTGTTTCTTTTTCCATTTTTAAAAAAAATCCATAACTGAAGATTCAAAAATGGTTGTGGATTGTAGTTTTATGAAGATTGGTTGACTGTGGCCTGACAGCGTAACAAAACCTCACAACTCTGATCACATTTTGATTTACATACCCTCATTGGTACACAGAAAGATGCGCCTTTTTTAACAAGTGAGCCTTTCTTTTATTGTAAACCAGAGGAGAGCACAGGCATGAAACACAAATGCTGACGTCTCACATGAGAAAAATCCCAAATGTGAACTTAACTGTTCCTGTAGGACCCAATTGCTCATAGTAAGAATTTATTTGATTTAGAACACATTAATTCAAGGCTTTTAAGTGACACTGACCTATAGAATGTTTGTCTGGTGTGCAGATTGTTCATTTTTTTCCAGTCACATTAGAGCAGTTCAGAGCAGTCTTTCCTGCGTATGAGTGATAAACTGCAGTCAGGTTTCCTGTCTGTCCTCCCATCCACTGTGAGCTCATGTCCTCAGTGGTTTGGATAACGAAAGAAAGGAGAGGAGCACTAGAAAGGGAAGTATTTCAGCTGACAAGGTGCGCTTAGTAGCTCAAGAATACTGCAGATTACGTTCCTCCAACACTCAACCAGTCCATAATTTGTCCCTCCTCAGATCATTGTCAGTAGGTACACAAACCTTGTCACTGGAGATGCCCTGGCCCAGTCCTCTGGCCATGATAATTTGACCCTTTTCAAAGGGTATCCTGCCTGTTTCACCCACTTTCAACATGTTAACTAAAGAAACCAACTGGTCTCTTGCTGCCTGATATCCTACAACTTTATATCATTATGAGATAATCATTATTCCCTTCATCTGTGAGAGCTCATAATGTTCTGACAAGCTGATAGATGTTCGAAATGTTGTCGCATTCATGCCTTTCAGAATAATTTGCTGAATTGCAATTAGCAAACTGTTATTCCTGCAAATGTATGTTACGTATAGAACTTTATGTTAATTTCAAACACCAGCTTCATTGTTATTCAGCAAATTTTCCTGGAGCATGACCTTTCTTCATCTAGTCTTCACCGTCTCCGGTGCTAACGAGTTGGTATTTATTAAGGTTTTACACTGGTCTGACTGCCAGATGGAAGCTGGTCACAGTAGCATGATTTCCCCTCCCAAAGTAACAGCAGCACAAAGAGAGCTCACATTTCAATTACTGTCCCTTCAGGAGCCATCAAGAGTACAGTTAATGTCAGTCCACACTTTCTCCTCCACTTTCCTGTGACGCACTCAGGTCACTTGTGTTTTCATACTGTAATTCCTACACATGGACTCGCAGCAGGAAAAAGTGCAGCAGTAATAAAAAAGGATGCTGTAGGAGCATTTTAGCAGCTGCAAAAATGACCCACATAACAGCACAGACCTTCATGCACAGTTACCCTTTAACTTAGTGTAGAGATACGATCTGCTAAAACTAATGGAGTGAGACGACAGGCCCCACCTAGCTAAGATCATGAATGCTGTTATTTTATCATAAATCCAGAGCAGTTTATAAATGAGAATATTTAGGTTGGTGGTGTTTTGGTTTTTTTTTTTGCCATACTTTAGTCTTTGAACCATTTTGATATAAAATGAACCCAACCATTGCTACCTAGCACTTATGCACTTGCAGTCAATCCTGTTTTGTTTGAAATAGTTGAGCTAATCTTTCCTGTCACCACTTAGAAACTGTAAAGGTACCCTCTAGGGCACAGTTACCTTTGGTTTGGGAATCCATGCTTTAAAATATGGCTTTTATCCACTTTAAACAGAGCTAAGGAAGCCGTTTCCCCACTGTTTCCAGTCTTAATGTTAGGCTACCCTATAGGCCTACACATTCTGACTCCAGCTCAAACAAAAGTGACATTTTTGTTCTTAACTGACTCTTAGAGAAAGAAAAACAAGCTTTCTTCCTAAAATGTTGAACTATCCCTTTTCAAAGAGATCCAGGACATGTGTGCTGCAAATGAAAAGTATAAAGGGTAAATAAACAGTTATAAAGAATGCATCCTTCCCAGCCAATATAGACCAACAGTTAAAGCAAAAACAGTTAAAGAGCACTTAGTGTGTAATCAGTATTGCACAACAGCACAATAAAGATTAATTAACACCATAAAAGACTTAGTGAGCTCAGTGACTTCACAGAGTGTATTTCTAACCCATTACACGTTCAGATTCATGTAGTCTCTGTGGCACTTTGCGGCACTAAATCAGCAGCATTTATTTGTCTCTGAGGTTGTGTGTGGGTGTCAGCGCTCTGCTATTTCACGCTCTCTGTCCTGCCCCAAACTAGACTCTGTGTGACGGAATGTGTCTTGAAAGTATATTAACTGTGCTTCCTGTTAAATGAATAACCCGGGCTGTGTAGACTGTGATCGGGTGTCACACGAGCGCACACACACACACACACACACACACACACACACAACACACCCAGCCATGCAAACACTCTGCAGCGGGGAAGCTGAGGTCTTAAAGGAGAATTGGTGGAGTTGGACGACATGTAGGAGGGTACTGGGAATCCACGCGTGTAGAAGCTGAAGTCCTCCTCTGGTCCGGTTGGGTTTCACAGTTCGGCTCTGCAGACGTGCTGCCGTGTCAAGTGATTTTACGATAGCACAGACTGCGCTTGTTTTGTCTGTGTCTTGGATTTCAGACATGTGAGGGCTGTTGTTGTTGTTGTTTGCAAGAGAGAGGCCCCTTTCATCACGGTGAAGTGGTTATCTGTCATATCAGATCATATCCTCTTTCTTTCCTTACTCCATAGAGGAGTCTCTTAAGATGTGAGATAATTCTTCAGAAAATGTTCACTCAGATTGTGTTTGCTACTGATGATACTGACCAAAGTGGTAATCTAAGAAGAATTTACAGCAGTGCACAACATTAGAGCTGAAGTCACATTTGTGTTTAATGGCTGGCAGCTGCTGCTTCATTCATGCCCCACAGTCACTGAGTCATTTACCAGCTGTCTAGTCAAGTCTAATTATGAACACAATCTGACAGGTTCCATCACAAGATGCAAACCCTCCTCAAAACTAGATAATAAAATGCAAAATTGAACCAGAATTGTATAACAAAATGATGGAAAGAGGTGTGGCATACACAGAGAGATGCTTTATATCTCAGTCTGGCCTTCAGCAGGTGGATTGTAGCTCTGTAGGACTGAGATCAGGAGACCAGCTCTGCAAGTCGAGGATTTACCACCTTTTAAGGCTCTTCTCTGCTCTTCTTCTTGATGCCCTGGCCATATGTTCAGCATCTGTATCCTTCTTAGTGATGAAATCAACACCAACGTTACAGTTTCACTGGTGGTTTAAGATGTTTAGACTATCCAAACCGTGTTTGACCGATCAGGAGGTATACTTTAGATTGTGTGGTTACAAAATTTTTACGCCCTTTTTTCCCCAAAGTGCAACCTTGCCATTCTGTTTTGCAATGGTTTGCAATATATCTTATGCTGAATCCTCTAAGGTTCTTGATTGTTGACAAGTGCAACTAAACCAGGATCTTCATTTACAGTGCTCTATGTGAATACAAATGATTTTCTACAAGATATTTCTATGCATACCTGCTGTTTTATAATAAATCCATGTGCTAATTTTGACCAACCACTACTTTTGATCTTCTGTCTTTTTAGCTGCTTCGTTATCACCACCGGTGCTTTAATGTCAACTGGCCATTTTCAGTTAACTGTGCCTGAACTAACATTGAAATGAATCAAAAAATGTTGAATAGCCAAGTGTCCAATTACTTTTGAGTCTTGCACTTTGGCCACTATGGCCACTATGTGTTCAAAGCCTACACGTGTTATTTTAACTCTGATCCAAACCGTCTCAGAGCTGAGACTCAGTACTTTAGTGCAGCTTGAAGCACTGAGTCTGAAGAGCAGAAAACAGGTAACTGTTAAAATATTTTCCATATTTGCTATGAAAACTATTAAAATTGGGAAGGTTCGAACTTCAATAGATTGTGCTGTAGTGTATTTTTGGAAAGTTAGCAGTAAAACCAAAGAACGTATTTCATAGTTTCAGTAATTATGGTAACAAGTTAAAGAAAATGGTGAAAGAGCTGCTCGCCCAGGCATTATTAGGACTTGGAGAAAAACCCAGCACTGGTGTTCAACCTGAACAGTAGCAAAAGCTGATATACACGGTGCAGAGCTGCAAGGACTTCAGGGCTCAGTGAAGCTGAACCAGGGCAGATGCTTGACGACACAGAGGTTTAAACTCAGACCTCCCAGCAGAAAGAGGGTTTCCATGACTCCAAAACCACCTTTCTGCACCACAACACCTGGTACACACAGAGCTTCCGTCCCACCCAGCAAGTCAAGATTATTTGAACACAAAAGCCACACTGAGGAGCCTTCCTTCCCTTACTAGATTTCAAAATAAATCTTTAAAAGGCATATTTAATCTCTGTAAACTGCACAGGCTAACATGGCTTAGCCGGTTGTTTTACAGTCTCTCCTAGATCAGCATTCAGGGGGCTTCAAATTGGAGAGGCAGGTCTGAACAGGTCACGGAGCAGAGGGAGATCAAAGACGTAAAGGCGGCTCGAGTCATGCAAAGAAGAATGACAGGGATAAGATTTTACTGATTGCACTGCCAGTCCAGGCAGCACGCGACACACTGTATTGCATGCAATACCTTCCAATCAGCCAGAGAGATGATATCAAACAGGGTAACCATACCTGAAAGCAGATTATTTCTTTATTATGGAGCAGAAAGGACGACAGAAATGACTCTTAGTGACATTCCTAAAGCAGGAATCAGGATATTTACTTCAGCTATAGCCGGGTAAACGTGAAAAGCACATCCGGTAAATAGCAAACGAAGTCGTGCAGAGTCATTGCCACTTCTAAGTTGTTGCCCATGTTTGTAATTAGTCATGGTATTCATCGTGTTCTTTTGGAACCTCGTGAAACATTTTGTTAGATGGTTTTGACTTTATATTTCCCAGATTGATTCATTCCTCTTCGACCTCAGGAAAATCTGTAGCATCCACAACAGACCATAAAACACTCTGCATTGTCTTTGATGCATGAATGAATTAAAAACAAAAGAAGATGCCTGATTATTGACTTCTTAGAGTAAGTCTTTTTTTGCATAGACATTTTGAAGGCCTTTCAAAGATTCTGTGTGGGTTTGAAGGTTCCCATCAAAATGACTAAACCGACCTCACCGAATCTTTGAAATGTGTAGTTTTCAGTGTCTCCTGTACCTGACTGCAAACCTGCCAGATGGTTTCTGTGAGGTTTGAGGTCATGTATCTGAAGTCTTCTTTTTGATCTGAGGAACTGCTGTAGCTTGGCACAGGCTGGGTATTGATTCAGTGATGGTTGTACTGGCTGTGGCCTATTTCTGTTTAGTTTGATGGTTTCCTCAGGTCTTATTTAACACATTTGAAGTGGTTGATCCAGGCGCAGAGTGTGGCTTGGAGGTGGAGGTGTTGCTCTACTTGTGGTTGCCTTTGTTTACATTTGTTTATGACCCCAACCTGATTAAATTCAGGCAGCTGATGCCTTCCTGTGTGTTTTAGCCTGTGTAGTTTGCAGCATCACGTGTACCTGTTTAAATGTGACACAATACTTAGAGTTTGTGTGAAAACCAGACCCAGAGGCTTTGGATTTAAATCAGTAAAAGTGGAGATCTGTGGCTGAATATGTCTTAAAACTGCATTCACAATTTTCTTTTTGTTGTTTTATTTTCCATTAACAATACACGAACGTCAGAGAGTAATGTGAAACGTGACACTCATAGTGATTAAACCACAGAAAATCCCCCTCAGCTCTGGGGCAGAGTTTAGTGTTTTTCAGCTCAGTGTTTCGGTTTTACAACCCACAGTTATATGACTTTTGTTCACTCTCACTGCTCTAATCATTTCCAGTCAAAGGAAGAAGCTGCTTTAGAGGGAAAAAAAACCTTAAAAGTACTACCTGCTTGGTACCAAACAGCAGGGAGACACTGTCAGAGACTAGCTGACTAACATAGTGGAGCATCTAGCAGCTAGAAAGTCAGATATTTTTCTCCAGAACAGGTAGAGACCAAAACAGACCTAAAAGAAACATGAATATGAATAAATTGACACTGTGGCAGGAAACTCAGCATCAAATAAGAATGTGTTAGTAGGCAATGGTTTGATACATCCATAAATGAACTGAATTAGTCAAGTGATATGTCAGCATTGTGCTAACAGTTTGTTGTGCTGCCCCCTAGTGGCAAAAATATGTAAGTTTAAGTCAAAATTTGTGAAAAGTCAAAAATAAATACGATGCTATGAAAGCCTTTTCAGACATTCATTCATTCATTATCATTGTGCTGATAGATTTTCTTTGACTGTGGGTTCAGATGTGCTGTTTCGTGGAATTTGTTCAAATACATACTGTTGATTATTCATTATCTACTACGTACAAATAAACAATAGCACTGTCACCGCAGTAACACAAATTTGGCAGGATCTGTAGCTAGTCCTTTTCAGCTGTCCAATACATTTTAGGCAAAAAATTTAAACGTTTGGAACACACTGTCATTATTTTTGCATTAGTCCAATTAGAAGAAGTAACAATATGATTTTAAAATCGTCTGATGCATTTTGTAGTGTTCCAAATTAGAAAGATCCGCCCAGTGTGACGTAGTAATGTGCCACTTATGGCAGTATGTTAACAGATTTAGCTGTTTCCCATGCAGCTGTGTGAATTATGGCTGATGATGATTCAAGGATTCTACAGGAAAAGTCAGGGCTTTGTCAGACCACTAGATTTTGTCCTCTGGAGGCCTTTAATCCCCACAGCAAATTTCATGAGAATCTGTTCAGTAGGCAATGCGAAAAAAAAATCACAAAAATTTGAATATGTGACAACATAGCTTGACAGAAATATGAAGCCCCCCCTAATGATGCTTTTTGTTTGTGTGATCTGCAGATAGGCTCCCTTTCTACCCCTTGAATCTGCTTTGTAAGTTCTGTGATCTGGAGGCTTCCACATGCAGCGGCACAGGGGCCTGCATGTCCAACTGCAGCATCACCTCCATCTGTGATAGCAACAGTGAGGTCTGTGTCGCTATCTGGTAGGTACCCGAGTGCAGAAACCTGCCTTCAACTCTGAGATGTGATTCACTAGATAGGTAGATAGATATACAGTGTTTAGCTATTATACCCCTACTCTGTTATTCTGTCTCTTAGGAGGAAGAATGAGACCGGCTTCTCCATCGAAACCCTCTGCCACGAGCCATCCAGGCCGCTGTACGGGGTTATGCTGGATGACTACAATAGCTCCACCTGTCAGATGAAAGAGAAGAACACGACAAATGGATCGGCTTACTTTTGCTCTTGTACTGAAGATGAGTGTAACGATCAACTGATATTCTCCCCCAGTGAGTACACAAAACCAGCATCTTCTAATGAGGTTAAAACTGCAGTTAAATGTTCATAAATCCGTAGAGAATTATTCTTGCAGGTCCCCAGTTGAGCACCTCTCAGCTCATTAAATAGGTTTTGCTGATCTTGAATTTCCCTGTATTGGTTCATTCTCAACACTGGCATCAATGTTTTCCACAGAAGCAGAGTTAGCAGGTAACCAGTAAATACGGCTGAGTATTTAACTACTAGTGGTGGAGACCAAAACAGAGCTAAAACATGAGTGAAAACTGAATTCTTCATGTGCACACAAACTCAACTTTAAAGGCGTGTTCTTCAGTATGTGCTGAATGCATTAAAATGTCATCACTTGCACAGTATATTCACCATCAAAATTAGGATGTGACAGCATGTCAGGGTTATGTTTACAGCTCATTCCAGTGTTAACAAGTCACCAAAGAAGTCCATTATTGCTTATAATAATGCTTTGTATGACCAAAGCCAGTAATGTGTTGGTCCAGCACCATATCTCTGCCAGCACACATTCATTCCTGTCAAAGATCTTCAAAAGCTGCTCACAAATATACACTTTCATCATTTTAAGAACAGCTCAGCAGCTTCCTAACATAGCTGGGCACTTTATTTTTTGCTAAAGTTACTCATAACAGAGCAGTTAGTGAATTTCTCCAGGGACTTTTGGCAGCAGTGGATGAACAATATTTTTGGCAGCTCTTCCGGGGCATTTTTGATAGTATAAACCACCCAGATGATTGGTAGCCTTGACCTCTGATAAATGTATGTTTTTTTTGTTGTTTGTTTACACTGATCTGCTATGAATATATGACTGCACAAAGAAAAAGACAAGTCATGCTCACCACACCCACTTCACTCAGCCAAATTCATCCAAGCGTGTGAAAAGCAGAGCGGATAACTGGACTAGATGTTACAGCGGCTGTAAAATCATCAGGTCATCAGAGCAACACATCTGCAGTGCTTCCTCATTTCACTGTTAATGAGTAACCAAGCATGTGTGCGCTTATCCTCTCCATTTAATTTGTCTTACTGTAAGTCATTTGTCTGTTGCTGACACGTTATTCCATTTGTTGATTAATCATCATTCCTGTTTGCTGTCAACCTCTCACCTCCTCCTCCTCGTTCTCTGACCTTCTCTCCAAACCGCTGACTAGGAAACCGACCGTGTCTTCAAATGCTTACAAAGTTTACAAAGTTGTGGGCGTTTTTTGGGGGGGTCTAGTTGTGTGCGCTACTGTCTTGCGGAATAACGAGAAAATACACCGTCATCACCAACAGGAAATGGAACTGTGGTGTCTTCTTCGTGTAAACAGCATCGGGGGAATCCTCAGTGTGGTTGTAGAGACACAGCTGGGTGCTTCGTGCCTCTCAGAGCACTGAGAAGAAAAACTTGACGTTTGTGTGTGTGTGTGTGTGTGTGTGTGTGTGTGTGCATGTGCATGTGTGTGTATGTGTGTGTGTTCTTGTGTAGACCAGCCGCACTGGAGAGCTCAGACATATGGTTTCCTGTCTGTGTTTAGCTCAAATCAGAAACATCTCCAGCACATGGTGAACAGGCCCCATAGACACAGAACACCTCTGTGCTGAATGACGTGAGGTAAACTCTGTCTGCTGTAATGGGAAAACTCATATATTCTCTTTCTATGTTACAGTTTGATTAAAGTAGATTAGAGTTCTCCCATCTCCCAGCTCACTAGCTGAGCTGTGTCTTTTCTGCACATTACACACATCCATGCTGTAGATAATGTGGAATGCTGAAGTTTGGCCAAGTGTTGAAACAGACAATTGGATGAGCAGTTTTTAAGACTCCACCCTGCTGAAATAAAAACCTGCCATCTGAGTTTGCTAAAACTGTACAGCTTTTTTTGTTTTTAGAACTTAACCCTTTTGCCGTTCAGCCAAATTACAAGAGCACATGCTACCTTTGTGTAGCAGTATTTAATCAGGCAGAGAGGAAAAGGTTTTGACCTCCTTCCAGGACAAAAAAAAATTGCAAGTTATCCGCTAATGACACCCTATCTCCCACTCTCTGTGCATTGTGCTTGTGGTTTTGCTTTGGAGGTCCATATCAGAACACACATAGGATACACAGGGCAGCTTCATTATTACTCTGCCGAGGAACGTGTGACAATCGGTGTTCGTTTGTCTGTTTGTCTGTCTGTTTGCAACATTACTCAAAAACAGATTTAGCTCACTTAGCTTCTGTGAAGAACTTTAAATGGAACTGACTTGTACCTAACAAATGTGTGGTCTCTGTAAATAGTGCCTATGGATAATCTTAAGAAACAGCTACACTAATTCTGGGAAGCGATGTGGGTTTCCAGTTTTACAAATGC
Organism: Amphiprion ocellaris; assembly: GCF_022539595.1. Lineage (NCBI taxonomy): Eukaryota > Metazoa > Chordata > Actinopteri > Pomacentridae > Amphiprion > Amphiprion ocellaris. The sequence goes on from NC_072774.1 coordinate 32,215,781, forward strand.
AATTACTCATGCCCTGAGCACCACAAATTCAATTTTACTCACCTCTGGCATATTTCCTTGAAGACAGAAATCTCACATTGATGCTCTTAAACTAATCCTATCTGCAGGATAGCATGGCAGTCAGTTTTTCCCCATTTCCTGCCCACATTTTGTAAACAAGCTTGTATTTAGGCTTTGCTATATTCAGTAAATGAGTCTTCTTCTGTGCAGTCATTCACCACACTGGATAATAAAGACATACTATAGCAAGGAATCCTGGGAACTGAAACCCTGAGCTCTTCATGCTATATTTGGCAGGTTCAGTGGTCCTATCAAGGAAGTGTACAGTAGTTTGAGTAAATCATAATCTATCTTTGTGTCTGTCAGCCTGATTCTCTCACTGAAACACACACACTGAGAGCCCTGAGGCTAAGGGTTGTGGTTCCTTCCTCCCATTGAGGATGCATGCAGCAGGAAGTCCTTGTTTGTTTGTTTGTTTGTTGGACCACTGCCATGGCTTATTCCTCTGCAAATGCCTCGCATTGTTCTTCCCCAGCATTACATTCTTGTGACGTGCTCACCAGAGTGTTTGTGCATGTGGTTTATTGCCTGAGAGTCACACTTGTGGATTTTTGTGTGACAGAGCGAGTGTGTTTATGCATTCAAACGTGTTCAAAATGTCGAAGTGAGGGAGTGAACATTGTGATCCCACAACAGCAAACACAAACAGGACTTGTTGGTTTTGATAGACAGCTCAGTGAGAAGCCTGTCAGAAGTTAATCAGATGGGGACATGTGTGTTTTGTTGTCACTAACTCAGCGTGGTTGGATGACAAAACAGATGAGAGTTGCTGTTGATCAAAGCTACTCAAAGCAGGATGCACAGCTGTGTCCCACTTGGAGATGTGGAGGGATTCATCCTGCTAATCATCCGCCATGCATGGCTAAGGCCACATACCTGTGACAAAGTAAAGCTTTAAAGCTCATTATTTTTATCATGATAATGGATCAAATAACCATTCATACAGTGACAGGCATTGCTTGTAGTCATTAAAATTATCCTTCAACCTTGCCGTTCCCCTCTTTGGCTTTATGGCCAACAAGTTTACTGATTTTGCTCACTGTTTGCTCTCAATAGCTTGTTTCCAGATGAAACACTGAACAGCCAGTAAAAAGCTTTACTGAACTCATTCACACTTGAAAACTTTGTCTCAACTAACACACAAAGTTAGCAAGTACCTGGTGAACATAGTGGAGAATTTAGCAGCTATAGAGCCAAATATTTCTCCATGTAGAGCAGCTGGTGGCCAAAACAGAGCTATAAACGCAGTGATTATTAGATATACACAGGTGTAAGTCGAGTGGCCAGAAACACGAGTCTTAATGTTGGTTCATTTCTGCTCTAATGTGTGAACTAGTGGCTAATATATCAAAGTAGAGTTTACAGCTTGTTGCATGTTGCTTTAACCTGACACCAAACTGTTTTTTCTGTCAGTCACGGTGGTGACTGGGCACCAGTTTTGAACACCCCTAATAAATAACAACACAGTTCTTTAATATGTTTTTCTTGGATATCTTGAAATATAAACCAATGTTTATTTTTTCCCCACACCCCTCTTACAAATTTTACTTCCTAGTTTGAGCAAATGTTCTAACTCTAGTGCTACATGCTTTAAACTTCTCACATAATTGGGTCAATTTCAAATGTACCTATATGTGGCCTAGACATTTAGATGACACAACATCTCTGAGTGATGGAAATTTCAAAATTTTTTATTAGAATTCAATTTTGAAGATTTTCCTCTCATAGTTAACAGCACCATGTTTGTGCTGTTTTAGTGATCTTTACTGACCATGGAAGATAGCATCAGTTGCTTCAGAAAATGCCCCAAAGTGACATATTTCTAAAATTGGCATCAAATGACTGATCATTATGACAGAGGCAAAGGAATATGAACACAGGTGAACTCTGTATAGGGAGGAAGACAGGGTGGATGGATGGGTCAACAAATCTGTGGATTTGAACATATATGAGCTCTATTTGTTTCTTGTTGCGAGCTTTTCTTTTGGAACCATGATTGGTCCCTTGACATAACCTAACCTTTACATTATTACTCTGCCAAGGAGCATGGTGGAGTTATGTGACGATTGGCATACATTTGTCCGTCTGTTTGTCTGTCTGTTCGCAACATTACTCAAAAATGGATTCAGATGAAATTTTCAGGGAAGGTCAGAAATGACACAAGGACCAAGTGATTAGATTTTGGCAGTGATGCGGCTTTTAGTCTGGATCCACGGATTTGTTTCAGATTTCTTTATTTTTTGCAAGACAACGTCACTGTAACTATGGTAACAAGTGAACACTACATCAGCTGGCTGCTGACGATCACATGATTGCAATCTTACTACATGTCCACTGCCGCGGACTTTTCAGAACTTATCCGTCTGAAATCATACGTCTGAGCAGCCTTGGAGGAGTACTGCGCTCTCTGAATGCTTTTCTTGTTGTCTTTGTGAAAATGATAATATTGTATGCATTTTGATTTATGAATTTAACATTCATAAAATTGTGTGGCTTAGCAGTGTGTTGCAGTTTATTTGAGTTTTTTTTTTTTTTTTTTTGCAGACATTTCAAATATTACTCTGGACAAAACCAAAATGATGTTTCTTTAATTCTAACCACAGACATTTGATTTGTGTTTTTACTTCCTGTAGTCTTCTAGACATTGTGCCAATAGCATAAAATCTGGTCAGAGATGATCCCATACACTCTGAGGAACGCAGGCCTCTCAGACACAGCAGTTGTTCCTAATTAAGATCCTGTAAAAATGATTCATTGCAGACAAACACCCTTTTAGTTGGTATCAGTTACACATGTGTTTTGGAGCTTGTCAACTGGTTTCAGTGGGAAGGAAGGCACAGATAGTGAATGCTGAATGTCACAGGAACACAGTATTTGTTTTAGTGCTGTATTTACAGCTGTGCTCTTGTGAAGGTCAGTTTTATATGCTTGGATGCATGCTATGTGAGGAATGAGATGAGGGTAGAACTAATTCATTTCTGACATGGATTCCTCTGCTCATACAGCCTGTGATTTCACACGGATGCCGCCTTCTTCTTTCATTGGTTATTTTGGTGTTGTTCCTGATGAATGCAGGGATTTTTGATGCCTGTGGGGTATTTCTATTTTGATAATGAAGCAGAACAAGAGATCAAAATAAGAAATGGAAAATAAAAATAATTTCAATAAGTTCTTGATTCAGTCTACAGAGAGGAAGAGGAGACGGAGACATATAAAATTGGCTCTGTGCATTTTCCAAGATGTGCTTTTTTTATTCGTATTTTTATATTTCCCCCTTAACTGTGGAATCTTGGCTTGTCATCAGTGAGTACATCAGTCATTCAGTCACACAGCAGACTGCTTTATTGAGAAATGACTCAAGCTGGCCAACTCTTCCAGATGCATAGAAAGAAGGAAAAGGAGAAGGGCAGCATGAGGCAACAAAGACCGACTGGAGACCAGGACAGAGAACGCTGAGGTGATGAAGCATTGAAGATGGAGAGACAGAAGCAGAGCAATGGAGAGATGATGGAGGTGGAGCTGCACAGATATGAGCCATGAAGCAGTCTGAGTTGCAAAGTCAGTGCTGTTACCATAACAAGTAAATAGTGAGCGTGATATTCACTTTTAGTCAGTGTTACCAGCCTCCCTGTGGCTGGATTCCTCCACGCTCCACCATAACATGATACCAGCCTGGATAAAGACAGGTTATTTATATGCATTTAGGAGGGTCCAGACTCTGCTGGGAAAGATGGTAAACAACCCGAAATCTTTTCTTCATGATGTTCATGCAGTCAAATAGAATTCATCTATTTAGCAGCAGATGGGTCCCGCCATATGAGTCAGGTTCTGCTCAAGGTTTCTTCCTGTTAAAAGGGAGTTTTTTCTTGCTACTGTTGCCTTCGGGCTAGCTTTGGGGGTTCAGGCATATGGGTTCTGTAAAGCGTCTTGAGACAATCTGAATTGTAACTGACACTATATAAATAATATTGAATTAAATTGAATTGAACCCATAATGCAAACATTCTAACAGGAATATGCAGTAAAACTACAAATGGCTGCACAAACATAATATATGACTGTAATGTTAAAGCTGGATTGATTTATATTTTGCAGCAAAACAAGATCTGAACACAAATGATCACTTTATCAGGTTTCTATGACTAACATGGTCACACACTCAGAAGACGGCCATAGCTAGAAGTCCTGTAAATTGTTGAACATCATATCTGACTTTTCAAACCTGAAAATCTACTTTTTCTCAGTTTCTCCAAAATTCCCTTATTACTTAGACTGTCTTAGATAATATTGATAATATTACTGATAATAATAATAATCATAATGAACAACTTTTAGGACAGACTTTACAGCATTTTTATTTGATCCGAAACCAGTTAAAACTTTCTCACAGTGTTGGCAGATTTTTTTTTTCAACATATTTTAGTAAGATGAGATGTTTAGGACTCAGTACTCAACAGGCACTATAATATTTTTAATTTGAAATTTTCTTAATATGACCCTAGTATTCACCCTCCTGATAGGGAAATGTAAATACAAGTGAAAGTTATTTTTGCTGTTCGTTTTCATGCATTTCATAATTGACTTTATGGGAACTCTGCTACAAGATTAGTACTGCAAGATCAGTCATGGAGCTACTGTAGCATCACCTTATCAGTACATCAGCTGCTATTCTAGACATCATCATATATCTCATTGACTTATGACCTCATGACTCATTAAATGTCTCACCGTCTCTCATCTCTTAGCTTTTGTAGTCCTCATATTAGTGTTATAGCAGGTTAATGCAGCAATAATGCAACAGACTTTACTGTATAACTGTGGTCAGTTGTGTTTTGAAAGTTGTAAGAAGAATAAATTACCTTTTCTATTAGAAAACACACAAATTTTATTCTGATAAATGCCCAACTTGTATTTTTCCATGATGTGACCAAGTAATTACCAAAACCTCTGGCTTTGAATGAAAACATTTGATCCAGTCAGATTGAATAAAGCCGTCAGCGTGTTATTTGCTGGCGCAGCAGACAAACTGGCACAACACACACCTCCTCTGTGTTTTTAATGGCTGCCATCTACACACCCATCACCTGTTTCAAAAATGAAATCATGTCTGACTCTGTCATTTTCCGAGGAAAATAGTTCCTTTTTTAATGTCAGACTCGTAACTTCACAAAGAGTTGAATCCAATTAATTAACAACTAGTTAGATCATTAAGAGTGTGAGTCAGAGATGGCACGTTTTAAAGTCCCTGAATCCACATCCTGACACACACACACACACTGACGACGTGAGTAATCGCAGGCCGGAGGCAAGGATCCCTCCATTAGTCTGAATGATGTGTAAAACCTCTTTGAGCAAAGCATGAGAGCGCTCTGGCATCCTGATTGGAAAAGGCAACATGAGTCCTATTACCAGTTTGTCTTGGCACCACCTGATTGGCTGCGTTTCTCTCTCAAATACACACACTTACACTCTCTAATCATGGCAGCAAGACAGCAAGGAAATACACTTAAAACCCCCAAAACCTCCAAGCAATCTTAAAACCCTCAAAGCATACACACATGTACAGACACATGGAATTTGAGTAGAACTGTCTGACTGTCTGGCAGTCTTATTCTGTACTTTACTACTGGACTTTTGAAATTGTTTCAAATTTAAAAGGCTGCGTGTGTTGGTGTTCAGTATTTTTGATTCATTGCGTCTGTGGTTTTGCCCGAAGCAACCTCAGAAAGATTTACTGTTTTGTGCTCGTACACACAAACGCTGCCACATAACCACAAAATGAAGATACTGTTTATCCACTATAGTGTCGAGAGAAAGTTTGAAATGTGTGAATCAGACAGTGAGATGTCAATCAGATAGTTAATGAGACTGCAGTTATTTTGGCACATCAACTGGAAACATTATAACAAAGGTAGGAGCATGTAGTGACATGACAAATACAGTTCTTAAAGTTTATTTTATGTAGTATTTCAAACTTTGCTGCCTAAAGACGCAGTAAAGGCATATCAGACAATTTAAACTGGCTGCACTCAAGCTAGATAAAATGAAAACACTAGAATTTTAACACACTGAGTAGACAACTTTTATATACATATATATATATATATATATATATATATATATATATATATATATATATATATATATATATATACTTAAGACTTCTGAGTACCATTAATTAGCCTGTATTAGCATTAGCTTGGATGCTAAAATGTTTTTGCTAACATGACTTTACAGGTCTTTTAACACTGATGTACTTTTATACTGAGCGATGGTTAGAGCTAGTTGGCATGCTAAAAAGGGGAGTGTGTAGCTTCTAGTGTTGTTTACATCATTAGTGCAAACCTAAATAAAGCAGATCTGTGTTGAATACAAAAGCCTTTCACTTTTTTCCATCTGAGAACAGGTTTCCATTTATTTTTACATTGCAACAACTTTACTATGTATTGATCTATTCAGGTACATTTTTTATTTTATCTGACTTTGGGCCCCTATAGTGCTCAGTAATACACTGAGCAGGCGTAACGTTATGACCACCTGCCTAATATTGTGTTGGTCCTCCTTAAAACAAGGCCAAAAATGTTCTGAACCATTAGACCTGGACCAGAGGACCTCTCAGGGTGTCCTATGGGGTCTGGACCAGGACGTTGGCAGAGGATCTTTGGGCATTGGGTCTCTGGAAATCAAACTTGTTATTCTGCATCCTGCTTGATCAGAATGGGGTCTAGGAAGTTTGGAGGTCAAATCAACATCTTGGGCGATTGTCATGTTCCTCAAGATGTTCCTGATTGATGTTTTTGTGATGTGGTGGGATGTATTTTCCTGCAGGGGGAGGCCAGTGACATTCAGAATTGTCATTAGCATGAAGGAGTATGCCTGTTCTGGGACAACATTTATTTGGGTGTCTAAGTCTCATCAACATGGACACCAAAATCCAAGTTTTTCCAGTAGAACACCTCATAGTACCAATACGATCAATGTTATTCATTTCACCTGTCAGTGGTCATAATGTTGTGGCTGATCAGTGTACATGCAAGCACAAAATCCTGCTATGAAATAGATGCAGGATGGTGCACCATATTCAGTGGTTAGTCCTTGGCCTGAGCACTTCTAGCCTGCCGATGTGGCAGCTCCGCTCAGGACGTTAATGTTCCCCTGAGACACTGAGTGAGACACTCTTTGAGAAGGTTTCCAACCAGAGCAGACCAGACCAAGCCGAAGCAGACAGGGCCTCGACTGTTCTCTTCCCGCTGCTGCAGCCGTTCTGCCCAGTCTGGCAGTCACAGTCAGGATGGAGTTAATGCTGTAGTTCACCAAGCTGTGAAGGCTGCTCATTTCGTGTCCAGTGCAGACCTACTGACTGAGCATAGAGTCAGTTCCCTACTGAGATCACAGACCTAATGATACAGAGCCCAATGTAGTTTATGCTCATTGTTACAATGGAAAGTTATAGCACTCTGTGGAGTGAGGAACAGCATGGTGTTTTCATAGCACACACTTAAAGAATGACTTCCCTGTGGTGGTTGCGCTTGTTTTGGACTCTTACTGTATGAGCAGTGGGAGGAAACTGCAGTGTACTGCTGCTGGATGCTGCTCCCAAAACACACAAATTAGGCTGTGTGTCCTCCAAAGACCTGCCTCACCACTAATTTTAGTTCATTTTTAGTTACTCTTCTGAAATGGTGGGCTTTTGCTTTTTTTCTGCAGAGAGATGAATCTCTACTAATGTGACTGCTACACCCGTTCTTCGACAGAGCTTTGTGGTCAGAAAAACACCTAGCGGTGCCCACCTTAGCTTCATATAGATAGAGGAAAAATGCACAGATCTGTAGGCATTTAGCAAAAAATGGCATGACAGTTAACAATTGTGGCTCATTTTTAGTAGCCTTCACCACAATGAGCACAACCTACATTATGAACTGCTTCGTAATTTACTTTTATGATTCAGACCAAAGTCAGTCTTAATGTCACCAACAACCCACAAGCAGTTTAGCTCTTGGATGAGGAAATTTTCATATCCTGTTAGTAGCTAAATACAATACTGGCGTGCCAGAAAATCATGCTGAGTTTATCCCTCACTGCATCACACTTTGTGCTGATCCACTTTATTCTAAACCTTGTTATGTCATTGTATGCCTTCTTGGTCCTCAGCATCCCTCATACTTTGTAACTTCTTGTTACATGTTTTCCTCCTGTCTTTTTCCTAGTTATGGATCCATCTCAGGATGATCCTTTGATACCTGTAATTCTGGTGAGCCTGCTTCCCCTGCTGGTGATGGGGATCGTGGTTGTAGGAATGTTCTACTGGTACCGAGCCTATCGACAACGCCAGCTCAACCAAGAGTGGGAGGGTAGCATTAAGAAGCGCAAGCCAATAGCTGGTGGGCTGGACTGCAGCGACGCCTGTGCCATTATGATGGATGATGATAGGTCAGACAGCAGCTCGACTGTTGCCAACAACCTAAACCACAACACTGAGCCGCTGCCTATAGAGCTGGATCTGCTGGTATGCATGAATTAAACCTTTTAGAGTCGTGTTGTGCTGCTCATAATTGCATTGCTAACGGAAATCTTTCATTTTTGATAATGTACCAGGTGGGAAAGGGTCGCTTTGCTCAGGTATACAAGGCTAAACTGAAGCAGACCACTTCAGATCAGTTTGAAACAGTGGCGGTGAAGATCTTTCCCTATGAGGAATACGCTTCCTGGAAGAACGAGAAAGACATCTTCTCCAATACGGACCTCCGTCATGAGAACATTCTCCAATTCCTGACAGCTGAGGAAAGGAAGGTGGAGAAACAGTACTGGCTCATCACTGCTTTCCACCCCAGAGGAAACCTACAGGTTAGACCACTAGTGTCTGGCTGCCCAATATGAGGATGCTGTAGTCCGCAGCAAGTAAAAACCTCTTGGTATGCTACCAATCTCTCCGTCTCTCTGACCCCCAGGAGTATCTGACATGTCATGTGATCAGCTGGGAGGAGCTTCACGTGTTGAGCAGCTCTCTGGCCCGAGGTGTCGCCCACCTCCACAGTGACCGCCTCCCCTGTGGACGCCCTAAGGTGACACTTTATGAAGATGTTCATCTGACAATTGACAAACAATATATCAAATCTAAAAACCTACACAACCTGTACTAATCATGTCCTAGGAAGTGGAACAGTGTAGTATAGAGTGCTGGTCAAAAGTCTGAAACCACATCAAAAGTCCATCATAGTGTCATGCCAGATTTAAAAATAATGTTTGAGGATTTGGAAATGTTTAAAACCTCAAAAAAGTTCTGTCATATGGCATAAGATCAGACTTTAGTTGTAAAGCACTTTTTGCACAAATACCGAAATATTTAATGACAAAACATAATTAGTGACCAAAAATTGCCTGATTGTAAATAGTCCGCTGTTGATGTGAAATGTGGTAATTGAATGTTTATGTTGTTTTCTCCATTTTCTTTCTGCTTTCTGACAGTTTTGTTTTAATTGTTTAAATCTGGAGGTGTTGGATTAACAGTAATCTTTTCCGTTTTAGTGTCGCCATTGTATCAAGAGTTGACCTTAGTTTATGGTTAGAATTATCTACCATAAAAACACAGGGGGATTCTGCAGGACTGTTGCCTAAAAGATCAGTAAAATTTGCAGCTGTTTCAGTTGTAATGGATTCCCTAACAGCTCATTCTAGAGTATTCAGTTGTATAAAATCATTTACTGTACAGCTGAAGAGATATTCGCAGACAGGCTCTTTATGAGTTCTGAAATTCAGCCTCAGATATGAGTGGGCTCACTAACATGTTACAGTTAAGAAAATTTAAAAATTGAATATCAGACCTATGTTTACTTCTTATAATGTGACTGACCACTCTGATCAGAGGTCTATATATAATTTATATATACTTTTCGCCATCTACCATTATAATGCTTGCTTTGATGGAGGTTTTTAAACACCAGATTTTTCATTTTGTCACTTTTGTTGTCCCTAAAGGTGCCCATAGTCCACCGCGACCTGAAGAGCTCCAACATTCTGGTGAAGAACGACCTGACCTGCTGCGTGTGTGACTTCGGCCTCGGACTGTGTCTGGACAGCAGCCTGTCAGTGGACGATCTGGCCAACAGTGGACAGGTAAGATGGCCTTATGTTGTCAGAATCCATTGTTTTATATAGTGATGTAGTGCAAAAATACAATACATATTCTGCTTAAGTAAAAGTAGAAGTCATATCAGCAACAATGACATCCAAGTGTCAACAGTGAAAGTATTCAATCTGCAGACAAATGGGACATTTTAGAAGTTTATTCTATGGTTTGTTGTGTGTGTTTTAAAAAATCTTAATCTGAAAGCTTAAAAATAAACCTCAAGTACAGTATTTGTTAAAATGTACTTGGTTACTTTCCACTGCTGAATATGACGCCAACAGTTGAGTTGCTCTGCAGTCCTGGCTAACCGTAGTTTCCTGTTGTAGTTGTTAAATACGTTGTTACAAGCTGTAGGTTTTGAAGGGGAAGCTTATTATCTGCTGTTATGGTAACTCTCTCTGCTATCAGAGCTCTGTGTAACAGCAGTTTTGGTTTGGTTTTCGTTGAGGTATTAGCTGGCTGTGTTTGTTTTACTTCCCTCTGTCCAAGTCCTTCTCTTGAGAGCGTGTTTTGATAGGATACGCCTTTGTTTGCTGACAGAAGACATCTGACAGAGACAGACAGGCAATCAGGAGATAAAAGGAGAGGGAAAGACTTTGTTGTGACATGCAGCCTCGTCAAGGCATCTCAACTGACTCCTGGTTGCTTTTCTAGTCTGTCAGCAGGCCAGTGTCCTTGTTTACAGAAGGATTTATGATTCATTGCCAGAAAATTTTGCAGTGACAGTTGGGAGGGTGTGGACTAACTTGTCAACTTGTAACCCTCTCTGCCTACTCTTATGCAAACACAAAATCCAGGCTGATTCAGAAATACACACATCCTTCTGCAAGTGTTCACCTGCTGCTGTTAAATCCTTCCCTTCAGAATAAGATGCTTTTGCTCCTGTGCAGTATGTGTCGTCATTGTATCCATTCACGTGTCCAAACTGTGAGACTTGGCCGTCACTATGTGTTCCGTTCACAATTGGAAGCTGGAAATTCCCAGCTGGTACACTGTAATTATAACCTGTGTGTGTATGAATGTGTGGTCATGCGGTCCAGCATTTCTCTGCTTTGCATAAAAAGTGTTCCATGTGTAACAGCAGATGTTCTGTCAGCAATAATTTTGCATTATCAGCAAGCTTGTTTGACTTTGTGTGTTAAATCACAAAGGAATTTTAACTGACTGAGTTATGCAATGCTAAAAAAAGAAACAGATTTCTGATTAGAGATTTTAAAACAGTGATGAATGAAGCTGTGTAGATTTGACATTGTTTCATTTTTCTGTCTACTTTCTAATTCTAATACGAAGGGTGATTTTGCTGCAGTTTCACTGCTTGAAAAGTGCTGATAAAAGGCGACATGTACAGTTATTATAATTATACTGATTCATGCTTAAAAATGCTGAAATGTACAGGTGCAAAAGGCGGAAGTCCCTTCATTTTATACAGCAACAGGAGATTATGTGAACAAGATAGCACACAAAGCCACTTTATTTGTTTGACTTTATGTGTGTGACCACAAGGCCACAAAGGCATTTAGATCAATTTAAAATTTTGCAGTGTTACAAGTATGGGTGAAGTAATCATGTGCAACACTCACATTGTTTATTTCTGACATAAGAGATCATTCAGTCACAGTTTTGTGGGTGGGAAGCTGCTGATTGAATGCAGCGCAAGGCAAAATTATGCAAATGTACAAAACTGCTCCACATACATCATCACCTGCTACCAGGTGTGATTTAGCAGCAGAGAAAGAAGAATCTGATGACTTCAAACTTGACTCAACAAAATCAAACAGTATTAGTCTGACAACAGTGACTCATGATTTCACTTGGACTTCAGGATATTTACTTTGAAGTGTTTGAGATCTTCTTCAAGCCCACATTCATTTAATAATTTATAAAGTAAGGTTAATACTTTACTTGTCCCCAGGGGGGCAATTAAAAGGGCACATAGAGCAGGCAACAATAAAGTAAGAAATTGAGTTGAAAACAAATTAAAAATAACTAACATAAATAAGACAAACAGGGATAAATACATACAAATGTAGAACAAGTAATATAATAAGAATAAAAACAGAATGAAAAGAAAAGAAAAAACACAACTTAGTGACATACTAATGCAAATATGGATGAACAATGTCCACAGGAGCAATATGTCAGTGAGGTAGATACATTAGATAAATTACAGAGAGCAAAATAGCAGAGTTCACAGTAGATCCACGCTAAAAATCTGTGTGTGTAATAAGTAATAACAATGTCAATTAAATCCATATAACTGTTTATTTATGTTTGAAGCTCTGCAGATACTTTAGGAAGAGACATAAGAAAACAGAATGCTGATCAACACATTACAAACCAGGGTCTATTTTCTTTGGTGACCAACACATAAATGTACACTCACTGAGTGTTTTAACAGGTACACCTATTCAGCTGCCTGATAAAGTAAATATCAAACCGGCCAGTCACATCTCAGAACCTCACGTAGACATGGCCATGAGGCTCTGTCGAAGTTTAAACCATGCATCAGATGGGGTCAGATAGACTGGTTTGAGTATTTCAGAAACTGCCATTCAGGAGTTTTCCTGCCTAACCATCTCTAAGGTTTACCAAGGATAGTCTGGAAAAGAAAAAATATCTAGTTCTCTGGATAAAAATGCCTCGTTGATGGCAGCAGTCTGACAAGAATGGCCATCTCCTCACATGGGTGCCAGTTCTGTCAGCTAGAACAGGAGACCAAGGATATAGTTGGAACAATGGAAGACTGGAAAAATGCTGTCTTGACTTTGAACTTGAAATTTAGAACTTCTGAACAGCTTTCCTTGAATTACGATGAGTTGATTGTTGAAACTTCTGGCTTTGATTTAGGACTTCCGTTAGGAGTTTCTGATGTTGATATAACACGTGACCTAAAACTTGTTGGACTTGAGTGGGAACTTCACTTGGAACTTATTGGTCTCAAGTTAAAACTTAACTTTGGACTATCTGGTCTTTACTTGGGACAAGACTTAGAACCTACTGATCTTAATTTGGGACTTGCCTTGAACATAATGGTCTTTAGTTGGGACTGAACCTGCTGGGTTTGCCAAGACTTGCTACTTAGTAGTAGCTGATCTTGATGTAGGTCTTGCAAAATACTTTTTCTCAACTCTGGTTGTGCAGATCGCTGCAGTCCACACACACACTGCTAAACAGCAACAACATGGACTTTGTATAGTATAAACAGTGCAATTGCTGATTTGTGTAATATGATTACATAAGTCTAAGGGTTGAATAAGTAGAAAAGGAAACATGTCACCAGAGCCTTATTGTATCTTCGTCTTGTGTCTTTGCCGGGTATCCTCCACTTTTAAATGAAGCCAGGAAGTGAGTCAGGTCTGTTGTCAGTGAGCCCAGTGGTTGGTTGTTGCAACAACTTCATAAATTACAATAGAAGCAAGTTTAGTGAGATAGTGATCTGGTTTTTATTGTGTGGGTGTGACAGAGTGATAGTGAAATTATTTTTTCGCTACCAGATTTAAAAGGTGTGTGTGTGTGTGTGTGTGTGTGTGTTCTCCTGTGTTCTTGCGTTCACTCTTTGTGCTGCCTCTCCTCTGCAGGTGGGTACTGCACGTTACATGGCCCCAGAGGTGCTGGAGGCCCGACTGAATCTGGAGAACATCGAGTCCTTTAAACAGACTGACATTTACTCCATGGCCCTGGTGCTGTGGGAGATGACGTCGAGATGTGAAGCCATTGGAGGTCAGTGCACACAAACACACACATATTCATCAGTTGCCTGTTTCAAGCTGCAGGATGTATGATGTCATGTCACACATGAGCACACCCTCTCACTCTGAACAAAACAAACCTACTGAGGTGAAGTGTCAACCACTGAGATGACTCTACAGTGACAACACATGTCATGAGTTTGGGATTATCATAACAAGTTCAGCAGGAGAGCCAAAAGACCGGCAATGATGTCATCGTGTACAGTGGATGTTTTTGTCCCATAATGTCTCACGTGTTCTCACATGCAGCTTGTGACATCTGTAAGGTAGTGTAGCCTGTGTCCAGCTGCAAGAAACGTCCAAAAAAAAGAATTCTACCTTTAGATAAAGGTAGAATTCTTTTTTTACCGAAGTCTCCAAAGATCATACATATTTTTTAATGTTGCAGATCATTCTGAAGGTGAACTTAAGCTGTGGTGTGAAGAACTTTATCACTTTGTCACCTGTACACCTGAACAATTACTGTACACACTGGGAACACTTGTTGGACTGCTGAGTTCAGAATGTTGCGCATCCCATAAATCGGATGTCAGAAAAGTATTTCAGGAAGGGTTGGATGCTGGCACTGATCTAACGATTATATTTTGATTCACAAAGTCAAGAATTAGTTCAATTTGATTATTAAAGATCATATGACAGTCATTTGGGGTGGAAACCCAATCTACGGTCTGAATCACAATGCTCCCTACAGATTGAATTGATCTTGTGGTGACATGATTAGTGTGATTATGTTTGCCTGGATTTAAATCCTGTCGCTTTAACTGAAGATGAAGTGTCATCTCACAAATCTCTGCGTCCTGTTTTTGTTCTCTTTAGTCTGACAGTGCATGTCCTCCTCTCCTCCTCCCAATGCACCCAAAGAGCAGTGTATCACAACTACACAACTAAACCTGCTTTTGTTTAGTTATTCACTAGAGAAGTTTGAACAGTACTGGTATTTTGTTATTTTTAAAATGTTATATACAAATATTTTATTTTGAAAGTTCTGTGGTGACTAAGCAGCTAGCCTCAGCCTGTCCCATGGATTCAGATAAATTTACATTTCATAAGACGTTACGACCAGCAATAATAACAGTTTGGATTGCAAAGATGTGATGAACCTAAATCAGCCTGTGTTTTACGTTACCTTCAGAATCTGTTTGACAAAAAGGATGCACTGAAATAAACTGTTTATAACAAATACTACACACAAGTAAGTATAAGCATTCGCTCAGTTCTAGACAGAACTACAGACGGCTCTGTACAAGATAAACACTCACAATATTTATCACAGGTCACAACACAGACTTGGATCCAAATTCTTGGACTCTTAGCACCTGAAAGTTTGTATATATTTGTTGTCTGCGTCTATGTGGAGCACGTAGCGACCGTACATCTGTGTGTGTCTGACCTAAATAGTGCAGACAGTAGGTTCAGGTCCACTGGCTCCTGTTATGCAGTGAGTGAGGGTTTGTGTGTCAGCAGGGAGGCTGACGGTCTTGTCTGTCGGACTGCACCTCGACCTCAGCTCCAGGTCTGCGGCAGGAATCTGAGGAATGTCTGATGTGTGAGGGAGACAATCTGAACTCTGCCTTTGCCCTTCTTTGGGCAGGAAATCAGGGAGAGAGAGCTAGAGTAGATACTGTACCTGTTTCAGCTGGCTGTGTGTTGGTGCGTATGAACTGGAAAAGGAGATTTCTCCTTCAGATTGAAGTGTGTTGTCTTACTCACACGCCACTGTCTGTCTGGGTTCTACATACTTAAACACATGTACTGCTACCTAATCACATATATAAGGTCAAATTCTTGGTGGAATGCTTTACACATTAACATTGTATTTCTACTGTTTACCTCACGACTGCCTTGACAAAACAGGAAATAAATCCTGGCATTGTAGAGCTGCAAGCCATTGTGTGTTTTAGTATCTGATAAGCTTTTAAATGCATTAATCTGTTAACCAACTGCTTTGATTGCATTTCATTGTCTCATTGGTACCTAACATCAGTGGTTCCCAACCTGGGGTCCGCGCCCCCCCAGGGGGGGCACCAGAGATCTGAGGAGTCTCGAAGCTTTGTCTGCTCTGAGGCTGTGATGTTATAAAAAATGGATTTTTACATTCTGGATAAAATCAGAGTAAGAGACTCACTGTGTCATCATAAGTACCTATGAAACATTTTAAAAACACATTTATTTGGTCTTTCTTCAAAATCCTTTGCTGCTTCGATGGCCACACCTCCTTGACCTTTCAACTTCTCTCCACGCTTTCTTCAGGTTGGCTTCTAGTTCATCCAGATTCATTAGTTTGTGTGCAGTTAGAAAATTACTGATGGAAACGGTGTCTGAAAAACGCAAAACGGGTGAAGATTCATCAGTACCTAAAAACTCCGGCTATACCTCCAGAGTTACCTTAAATTTGGTTTCATTAAAGGACAAGACAGAATTATGTTATTTGTGGTGAAATCCTCGCAAATGACAGCATGAAACCAGCGAATTACGGCGACATCAGGAAATAAAACACAGTTCAGCAAAGTCGGAAAGATATTCACAAATTCGGACTTCCGGCATCAATAACTCATTAAATATACGTTGTCTAAACATAAACGATGCCTCTTTCCCATCGTTGTAAGCTAGACAATGTGCTACAAGGCCAGTTTTATCAAAAGTCGCTGTCTTTCAAGCTGCAGAAATAACATTGGTGTCTATGAGCAGCTGGCTGTGCAACGAGTGAACAGGGACCGTCTGCAAAATGCAAAACCGCTGCAAACAGCGAAGACACACAAATATTCAACAAATTCACTGCAGCCAGCAACTGACTCCTGCTGGTCATACTACAACTCTTGGTTTGATATTAAATATTTTTTTCATAATTTTAAGGAATTTTTATAGTAAAAAAATCAGTAACTTCACTCTTATGCATTGTAGTGTCACCAGATTTACTGCAGCCATAAACTCTCTCCTCCTCGTCAGTACAACTCTTGATTTGATATAAAACTTTTTTTTTTCCAGAATATTAGGGAATTTTCTATTAGTGATACAAACTTCCCTCTTATGTTTTGTAGTGTACTTATGGGGTGGTTTGGGGGGGTTGCAGCTTATGGGGGGGGAGCTCCAAGCCAAACAGGTTGGGAACCACTGCCTTACACAACGTAATGCTGTAAAATGAATGCTGGAACACTTGTTAGCATGCCCCCGTCTGGACTTGCATGTGAACAACAATACTTTTCTCCTGTCCCTTTAGCTTTTGAAGGCTTTGCAAATAAGTAGATTCCACCTGATAAAATCCAATCTGACCATATTTATCCAGTTATTCATTCACACATTCTTTGCTAACTCATTTAAGGGATGTGCTGATAAGATTGCAAATTAACAAGAGTGTCTTTGCTGTGCTTCAGCAGAGGAACCTATTTTCATAGTTCCATATAATTTCCTAGTTGGCACAAAAGCTGGCAACTAATGTGACTGCCAAGACAGAGACCCTTCCTCCATTTCTGTGACTTATCATGGTTGTTTCGAGCTCCTCCTTGGAGATCTTGAGGCATTGCCAGGCCAGATGAGATATCGAATTTTTCCAGCATGTTTTGGGTCTACCCTGGAAAACTTCCAATGGAGGTCACCCGTGTCGCTTCCTCGTAAGATGCCAATTCCCCCTGAACTGGCTAATTTTGTTAATAAGGAGGAGCAGCTTGGAGGAGATGTCTGACCTCTTTACTCAATTTCTAAGCATGATAAAGACCCTCAAGATACTTAAACATCTTCAGCTGGGACAGCAACCCACTGCCAAAGACCTCTTGGAGACTTTGAGGTGCTGACTCTCAACCTGCCTTTCTCACTCCTCACTGCCTAAGTGTATGATGAAGGTTGTGATACGGTGAATAGTTCACAGTTTGGAAGTACCGTAGATACTCTCCTTTACACAACTACAGTTTGAGAAGCTGTCCATGGAAATGGCAAACTGAACTAAATGACAGTGAAAAAGTCTGACATGAAATTGAAACATATTGTCGTCATACTAGCTTTGGTTAAAGTTAATATTTTCTGCACAAAAAAATAGCTGTGGACTTTTTCATGTAATTGTGCTGCAATACAGTTAACATGGACATGAGGATGTAGGAGCCCTGTACGAAATTGTATAAAGATTGTATGCAATTTAAAGCTTTCTACTCTAAATCAAAGTCTCTGGTACTTTCTAAACATATACTCTGTCTTGGGGTTTAAATTTCAAACTGGACCTCATGAAGACATTTTTTTCCAACTTACTCTCCTGAGAGTACAGAGGGAGTCTCTGCGGTCCTCGTCCTTCTGCCTAGTGGGCCTTTCTAGACAGTCTGAGACATTTAGAATGAGACAGTCACATTCCAACATGAATGCATTGGTGTGTGTGTGTGTGTGTGTGTGTGTGTGTGCCTTTATTTCAGAGAGGTACCTTGAGCCAAAGGGACAGGGATGGAGATAGTAGACAGACTCCCTCATTTAGACCTATTTCTGTCAGTCGGTGTGTATGTGTGTGTGTTTTTCCTCTGTCTCCACCGCAACAACAGGAGACAGAATGGTGGGTTGAAATACTACCCTGCGCTGGCATTGTTGTTGTGGTCAGTTATAGTACATTCTCTGTGTGTCTCTGAGCATTTTATTTACATATCCTGAATTAGCATGCAGGGTGCGGCGAGGCCTGCATGTTCTGTCTGAGCTGAGGGTTATGCAGGGTAAATGGAGCGGGGCGAAAACTTTGTGCTGTGCCAAGCAAAAGCCTTGTGGTCCACGAAGGAAGATGGCCAGTGGCAACAGCTGGTGAGGAGCTGATGGTTCTACCCTGCTGGGGTGAAGGTTGAAGGACAGAGAGGCTCAAAACAATAGTTCAACATTTTGCGAAGTACACTTTTTCACTTTTTTGTTGAGAAAAGACTGAAACCACCCTCATGTTGGCATTAAAAGTGGGCCTGAAAGCCAAACATAACTGCACTTAGTATTAAAGCTGGACGCATGGCCCAGAGAGAGCTGGGCTCCATCAGTACTTTAAAACCACAGCAACCTGTCGGTCTGTTGCTTCTAAATGAAGATGCTGCATTGTTTTGTTAATCCCTGCACAGATAGAGGATGCAGGACAGTTCACTGCCATACTTCGTCTTCCTGGATAATGCTGAAATGCAGCAAGTAACCCCTCCTAAAACCACAAACTCGCTACTGAACACAAATTACATCCAACATGTTAACCAGTGAACTTTGGACATGTTCATGGAGTTACTTTTAACTTTATCAGGGGGCCTTTATTCCTCCTGCTTCTGGTCTCAATGCTAAACTAGGCTAAACTAACTCTGTACTACCAACATCAGAGAAGTATCTCGATCTTTTTTCCCAATAATGCTATAATACACACTGATTTGTTTTTATTATTATTATTTTTACAAGGACAATACCCAGCAATCAGCATCACAAAAGACTTGGTTGCCTGTTTAACAGAACCACCCAGCCTAAAACTAACGCAGATTAACACACTAGTCCTGCAATTAATTCAGCTTTCACTGAGGTTATAATGTTCTGAGTAGGTTGAAACTGTTTTAGAAAGGTGCTAATGTGACTGTATGGTCAGTTTGCATGAAGACACTTGTGGTGATGTTGAATTGTACTAAGAGGTATATTAACACGATGTACTAAGTGTCATTCCATTTTTATCATCTCATAACCTTTTGGAATGTTTATCTGATTTTCTGTAAATGCAGTTAAAACGTGTGCTACACTTGTATAAAAACAGCTATTTATAGCAAAGCCTGTCTCATAAGTTGGTAACTGAGTATGATGGTGCCAAAGCTATCTAAGTGGATAGCATGTCATATTTTAGTCAGATGTTACATAAGACATTAAAATAACAACGAGGAAGCCTACATGCAAGATCAGTACAAGACAGGAGTAGTGAGTCTAAACAGACAGAACTAAAAAAAAAAAAAACACAGTAAATCCAAACACTATGCATCATGGGAAGCCAAGCAAATGAGAACAGACATGCAAACATGCAGATATAACTGACTGCTTATCATCCAAGTTTAAAGTTTGTGTGCAGAAGCAACAATGAACTTGCAATGGCCATTTTTTAAATTTGTTATATTTTGCATTTTACATGCCTGCTTATGAACGTAACTAAATTCACCTGCTTGCAGCAAAGCATCCACCTCCTTTCTTGAATTCAGCTTTCTAAAGCCCCAGTCAAAACATAATTTGCAGCAGTGACATTTAACTTTCACAGCGCTCTAATGCGGCAGCCACAAACCTGCCACAGGAATTCAGCCCACAACTTTCTCCAGAAATGGGCGGATTAATTGTTTAGATGGAGGGAAGGTTTTGTTTTGATGACAGAGAGGTTCATTACAGTTTGTGCAGGTTCACTTCTTGTGATGTAGTTTGTTTTGCGTCAGTGTGGGATCAGGTCCATGTTATATCCCTCTTGAGAGTCTTGGGTCTTTTGAACGCCAAACATGGAGCCTTGTATGTCTGAAGATAGCAGATCCCAGACAGTGTAGTCAGCCACAGGGGTTTCTGCTAACCTCCAGGCCACAAAGGTTTCAGACAGATAATCTGAAAAGGAAACTGTCGTAAACCGCTTTCCGCCCCTTAGATTGAATATACCAGGGTTTAAACTGCGGGCCCCAGACAGCGAGGGAAAAGTGAGACTGAGGCTCTGGTTGCATGCAGTCTCTTGTGAAATCTGTTCTCAAACCACCAATGAAATTCTTCTCATAGCTTTCAAATGTCCAGAGAAGAAAAGCAGGCCACACCTTGTATAGAATGTACTGAGTCTTTATGTCTCACACAGAAAGCCATGAGGACAAGTATATAGGAGCCAAATCAGTAATGGAGCATGAAATAAGACCTTTTCTGGAGACCTGATGTTTAACAAGCACTCCACCTCTTTTTATTTCTGTTTTCAACTTTCTCATTTTCGGGCATCTCCCTCTCTGCTGTTCTGAGTTTCAGCTGTATGCAGTCCAGGAAAATGTGGGGTATTTATACCAGCTCCACAGCAGGAGATCTAAACAGCAGAGATCTGAGGACAATGCCAGCTCTGGCATAAATAACCTCCAGGGGAATAGGTTGGGCCAGGCCGGGTCCTGTTTTAAAAAAATAAAAATGGGGGAAGTTCCACATGTCAAAACAGGAAGTGTAGGCCTGTAGAGTCAGCTTTTCTGTGCTCAGTCCCAATCCCAGGCCTTCAACTTCCCGTCTGGGGGTTCTGCTCCAACCTTCCCACTTCCTCTATTTTTGGATTCAGCAGCAGACACACAGGGAGCCAGACTTGAATCTACTCACCTTTTCCTAGATTTCATCATAACATTATGTGAAGGCAGAGAAGGAGCAGATTACAGTCACTTCGAGAAGATAGTTTAGCAGATACTTTGGTGTTTTTTGACCATATCACATCCTTAGCAGCAGCTCTAGCTAGTGTGGTACTATACAGAAATATAATACTGAGAAAATAAATGGAATTTGAACATCTACAGCGGTCTTTTCACTCACTCCTGGCCTCCATAACCACTGTTTAAGCTTTAGATTTTCTCACTGCATACATATGTAGTTTGCAGTTACGGCAGTATTAATCCTTGCAACTTGGTAGTTTCATGATTTCAGACAAAGGTAGACAAAAACAGCTTCTCAGATCTAGCTAGTGAACTGAGCTGATGTCTGTTGTTGGCAGGATTTGTCAGCTATAGCTAGTTAGCTAATTAAGTTAACTTTATCCCCATTAATTGGTTGGAAAAAGATGTGTCCAGCTGATATTGTAGCATTTACAGCTGCTTTATTTTGAAAGAACGATCTTGTGAAAGAGGTACGGTAATAGATTTAGTAAATAGTCAGCATCACCATTTAAGCCATGGAAATAAAGAAACTGAAGTAGAACTCCTGTTCCTGCTGGTCCTGGTGTTTTTCTTTCCACAGTCCAAAATTTTGGACATGTTCTGAAACAAACCCAAGGGATTCGCATTATAACCAAACCTGATGAGAACATAGCAAAACTTAACCTAAGCATAATTAGACTGATACAGCCATCATCACTGACAGAGAGTGAAAACCCAAACACTGACAGCAGGAAGATGTACTATCAATAAAAAAAAGATAAGATGGTTCTACCTGACCTGCACTAAGTAGAATCAGGGATCAGTCTTACTCATCATTGGGTCATTTCCTAATTTCTTAGGACCAGATGGACCCATGAAGACTTCTACTTTGAGCCTCAATTCTGAAACACACCTTGTGAAGGATCGTGACACTTGTGATGTCCTGTAAAAGTTTCATATCAGCGAACACACACTGAGAGAAGCTGCTGCCAAATAACAGCAACACACCTAAAAAAAGTACATGAGTAAATAAAATTTTGTAAAAGTTGTTAAATGTAAGAACAAGAGAAGACTAATGGAACTTGTGCTTATGATATCTGTACGTCATTCTCTGGCTCAGAGGGCTAAACAAAGATGACTTTGCAGGGACTAGTGTCTCATTTCACAGCAACTGTGAGATCCTCAAGCCTTCTCTTCGGGACTGGAGACAGACTGCAGCTGTTGTGAGTTCGGTTTCATGAGGTTTGGACCCAATCCCGGAACTTTGTTTTTCATTTTTCATGGTTTCAACGTGATGCTTTCTTCCCCTTCGGCTAGTTTTTCAACATGAAACTGAAAAAAAATAACAGATTGTGTTTTTGGTGTTCTCTGGTCTGAGGTTGAGACTTAATTGCTCGGTAGCGGAAGCTGATTTGTTGTTTTAGAAGCAATCATCGTTCAAGTGCCAGACAGGCATTTTCCCTCCAATGAAGGCATCATAAAAGACATTTTATTTCCTACTGTCAGCATTATTGGTGCCAGTGTGCAAAGCTGACAGCTTGGGTGGAAATAGCAGCTCAGTGGTTTTGAGGTTGGATGACTTCAGAATGGTTTTACACTTTCTAATCACACTAACTCAACAGACCACCTGTTACACGCCAGCTTTGTCTTCCACTGTTTAACCTGAACATTTTCATCCATGTGTATCAAATACATGCTTGGAAATGCTGACAATGACAAGCATAAAGGCCAAATACAGCATAACAGCAAGAAATTGGCTGGCTTTGACTGATGTTATTTGTTGGTGGCTCAGATGAGGATCTACTGTCCATGTCTGATCTGTGGGTTGTTTGTGTTTTTGCAGAGGTGAAGGACTATGAACCAGCATATGGCTCTAAAGTGCGAGAGCACCCCTGTGTGGAGAGCATGAAGGACAACGTGCTGAGAGACCGAGGGAGACCTGAGATCCCTGACAGCTGGCTCCAGCATCAGGTCAGACACTGAGCACTGCTTTACTGTTCACTTACTGAAGCAGAGATACTCAGAAATCAAGAATTATTAGTTAGAACTAATTCACAATTAAATGTGAAGAGCCCCTTAAGAGATAATTTACAGTTTTTCTCAGTCACTTTGGTACATTTCTCAGATCAGAATTGAAATTCTCAAAACTACTTGTTCAATCTTCACATCATTGTGTCACTTGTGCACATCAATAAAGCAGTTTCTCATTTCTTTGAACAAGTTGCAAATGCTTTGGTTCATCCATGCAAATGATTCTGTACAATTCTCTGCTGTTTACTACATTATCAGCTGCTTATGTCATGTTGATCTAAATGTATTCTAATGTGTCTCTGTTGAATAGTCTCACCCTCCACAACATTTAGGTATTAGTTCATCACATCAGTCTTTACATGCAAAATGATTGAACAAATTGTCATAATGCATAAAGGATGTTTCTATACATTTCCATTAGACTTTTTTTCTAAATCTGTCCTAAACTGGTAAATTGTTCCCAGGTGAATCTTGACCTTCTTGAATGAAGGGTTAGAATTTTCTGAAATTGCTCAAAGACACAAGAGAAGATATTCGTTGAGATGTGGATGAGAATTTGTGTCCCAACAGACAGGAACATCATTAGGTGCAGGAAGACTGAACTGTAATTCCTACAGCGCTGTATGTACAGTTTTCCCTGATTTCTACTGTTTATTTGTTTTTTGTGTGCTATGCAGCGCTGTTTTCCTTTCTGTATCACAATGACGTGGTCTGTCAACAGATTACAATACAAACAGTAAAAGCATAAATGTGAATCTTGTCTCTTGCAATCAATCTCCCACATACACTGAGGTGGAATTTACAATTTACAATAACTGTCATCAAAACTTTAGCCATAGTTTCCATCAGAACATCCCTCCAGAGAACACTGTTATAATGACAACATGACTCAGCAAACTGACTGTTTTATCCACACAATGACACCAGGACTAGTCATTCTGATGCCACTGACATGTTCACTGACACAGATATTTACTTCTGAGAGATGAACTAAGGATTCTGAGCAAGAGACTGGCTTTTGCAGGTAATCCATGGTGTTTTGCTATTTGTACAAATTGTTTTGAGAAGCACACTTACTGTTTTGCAAATGTTGAGGATGATTTGAGAAATGTACCAAAGCGACTGAGAAAAACTGTAATCAGTATGATTAAACTGCACAGTGACTTGGTGGTTAGTACTTTCATCTTGCAGCTAGAAGATCCCCGGTTCATGTCCCATTATCTTTCTTCATGGAGCTTCCATGTTCTCCCCTGTACATATGTGGGTTTTCTCCAGGTTTTCCAGTTTCCTCCCACAGTCCAAAAACATGCTGAGGTTAATTGGTGACTCTAAATTGTCTGTAGGTGTGAATATGAGTGTGATTGTTTGTCTCTATATGTAGTCCTGTGATAGACTGTTACCTGTCCAGGTGTCCCCTGTCTTCACCCTCAGTCAGCTGGGATAGACTCCAGCCCCCCATGACCCTGATGAGGAATAAGCAGTGTGTAGATAATGGATGGATGATTATCACAGTCTACTAATGTGCTATGGACAGGGGAGTTACAACAAAAAAAGTAATTAGATTTGAGGGTTTAACTATATTTCAACATCTTTTTTTAAACTGCAGAATAAAACTGAAGACATTGAAACTAGGCAATAACACAAAGTGTAAAACTCATATTTTAGATTTTAAAAGTAGCCACTGTTTGCTTTAATGGAAGCTTTACAAACTCTTCGCAATATTTTAACCATCCTTACCTGAAACGGTTTTCAAATTAGAAGTGAGCCTTGTCAAAAGTTAAGCGGTTGAATTTCTTCTATCTTAAAGTTGAGGTTGTGTTGGCATACAGCAAATAGCCCAGTTCAGCTACTGTAGTAAACCATGCTATGCCAAGAAGAACTCATGAAAAGCAACAGTCTGTCATTATGTTGAAACATGAAGGCCAGTCAGTCAAGAAAACTTTGAAGGTTTCTTGAATTGCAGTCACAAAAATGATCAGTGCTGTGACAGAACTGGCTTTCATGAGGACCGCCACAGAAAAGAAAAACCAAGATCCCTCCACTGCAGATGGGAAATTCAATAGACCATGTCGTTCTGACCTTTTTCAATAAGAACAGGCAATATACCAGGTCCTATTTGGTTAAACAGATGATTTACTCTTTGGTTATTGAAAAAGAACATCATTTTCATATAATAATGATGTGGCATTTTATAACACAGTATCATTAATATGACTGATTTCTGTTTACTGAAGAAAATCATAATTACTGCGTTGATTACAGCCTTTCACTCATTCAAAGACATGCACATGAACATTTTAACATTGTTCATATGTGTACATTGCACACAAGCTATAGACTTCCTTGGTTCTCAAATCAAATCCTGTACAGTGTGTCACAGTGTTTTTAGAATTTAAATATGTATGTATCTATTTTTATCTGATAAATTACTTCAGAATGGAGCATAATGTCAGTAATTTTTTTGACGAATTTTTAACGGAAAAAAGTGAGTTCACAACTTTAGGATAAAGGTTAAGTTTATGAAACTAATGTATTAAAGCTGTTCAATTATTCCATAATTGTTTTAGATAGATTTGCTTTTAATTAACATTTTCTTGCTTCCAGAATTGTTTTTTATTTGACTTCAAGATTGTATAAACTATAGCTGCTGTTGGAGAAACTCTGATTGATTTGGATACATATATAAGGGAGTCTTACAGTCTAAAAGTCTAACATGAGACCTCAGCAGTCCATTCATTCACCCTATTTTTTCAAATCAACTTAAATTATAAGAACGGTTAGGAGAAAACGATCCAAAAATTAGGGCCAGAAATGTGAAGACAAATCAACTAATTCCATTAACTTGAACATTTAGAGTAAGTTCATGAAAAAACAAAGGTTGATTGCACTAAATTTCTTTAGCTCTGAGCTCAGTCTCAAATTCATGCTCTCCTGCTCCCTCTGCAGGGCGTGGCGATGATCTGCGCCACCATCAAGGAATGCTGGGACCACGACCCCGAGGCCCGTCTCACCGCCCACTGCGTCGCAGAACGCATCTCCGAGATGGAAGACGAGATGGACAAACTGTCCAGCCGCAGCTCCTCAGCAGAGAAGATCCCAGAGGAGCTGAAGATCCCCATAGAGGTGGAGATCCCAGAGGAGGAGGTCAAAATCACCAAAATACAGAACATCATATCTGTGGACTGCTCCGTGAGTGACGAGAAGTGAGAGAAAGCCTCACGGACTCTCAGTGGAGGTCTTTCAACAACAGCACTTCTTCTGCTTTGATGGGATCTGAGGACAGAGTCGACGGTGATGTTCAGGAGCTGAGCTCTTGCAGGACTTTGAGCCAGATGGAGTGTGAGCCACAGTGTCATTTCTAATTGTAGCCCAGCAAAGCTAAACTCTGGGTGATGCTTTTGGTCTTCGCCGCTTCTTAAATGTAACAACTTGACATAATCAGCTGAAAAGCTACAGAGCCAAAAGCCAAAGTTAACTGGAAGCTTCTAAAGATGTGTAGAGCATGGAGAGTCAGCCAGGCTTCTCTCTGAGCACACACGTCTCATTACGAGAAATTAACAGGGCAATAGCGACAAAGCCAAAGATATTTGATGTGCACTTTACCTTGTGATACTTATGCAGTACAGACGTTTATCTTTTCCTTGTGTTCTTATATTCTAACATGCTTTTGCCTGAAAGTGCCTTTTTGCGTTTGACTTTGAGCCAAAACGCCAGCAGAAATGTCACCTTAACACTAATGATGCTGTGGACTCCATCCTCACCAGCAGGAAATTAAAGGAATATATGTCTGTGTGTGTTTCTGTGTGTGTGTGTGTGTGTGTGTGTGTGTGTGTGCGTGTGCGTGCGTGCGTGCGTGCGTGCGTGCGTGCGTGTGTGTGAATGAGAGTGTGTGTGTTGTTTGTACTCGGCTACACTCACTTTGACCTTGTTTGCCAAATAAACAAGCACAATGTGCATAGAGACAAGAAGTGTACATAGGAGAGAAACCAGCAAAAATAAAGGGAAAGCAATCTTACTACAGAGCTTATCGTTGAATGCAAAGAATAAAAGACTTCATAAAGGTGTATTTTTTAAAACAGTGTATGTTTTGTGTCTATACCAATGGGAAATGCCAAAGATCTTTTACCCTGCCTTACAATACAGTATGTGTCATATGTAAAATATTGTAAATCTTTTATGGATTAAAGATATTTCTGTATACTGATTCTCTTGCTACTCATTCTGTGAACCAAAGCAAGTTGGAAGGAACTTTAGATAATGTTATATCTGCTCTAGATGTCTGTTTTTCATGCATAACCCTTACAAAGGTGTAGAGGTAGAGTGAGCACCCCTAGATTCAAATGAAATACTGCTCCATTGTTCCTGGAAAGTATTAAGCTTAAAAGCTCCTTTTGTCAGTTTCTGCCAAACTCTTAAATCTGACGTATAAGAGGAGTGTGATCCTCTTAAATGCAGGCTATTATCTTCAGTTCATTTCATCTGACTTTGTGATTTCAACCTTATGATAAGTCATTAAACTCTTTGAATGGGGAAAAGTCTCACATGACACTTCGAATGGATGAGAAAGAAAGGAGGAGAGTTATCTAAGGAGATAACGGCAACAATATTTGCCAGACATGGTCAATTACTGTGACCACAGCTGCTGATATTTTTAAGTTAAAGGGCCATGGGACTGTAGCCAACCGTAGTGATCCCAGACTAAACACATGGGAAGCTTGGATAGTGGAAAAAGAACCATGGAAAACTTGAAAACACGTACAGCTGAAGAGACCAAGGTACAACAGTGTTTCACTGTTCCATTAGATGAAAGTCAACAATATACTCTGGACAGATTAAACAAGATTTTTGGTACATTTTTAATGAAGAGAACATCATCCCCTGTGTGAAACAATAAGCAAGCTCAGTTGTGCTTTTGAAGTTGCTGTATCTGGCACAGAGGGTCTCAAATCTTTTCAGGATATAATGAAATCAGAAGATTATCAAGGCATTCAAGGAGTGAACCACACATCCAAGGGCTGATTTTAATCAGTCTGAGCATCTATGGAAAGAGCTGAAACTCATAGGTGGGATAAGGCCCCTGTCAAACTGGAGCGAACTGTACAGAAGAAAGAAGTCTCACTAAGAGCTGGATTGCAGCGACTGCCTCATAACGGTGTACTGCAATATATTGGACAATATTTTTGTCCAAGTCAATTTAATTTTTATTTCTATTTTAAGTAGAAGGGCACCAATAAAAGTCTCTTCATCTGTAAGTAAAAGTCACTTAAAAGATCAAAGTTGTTTTGTTTTTGTTGTTGTTGTTTGTTGTAAAGCAGTAGAGCTAGTTGTACTTGAGAGAGTTGTTATGGTAACCACATTAGCTAATAGCTGATCTGTCTGCACATTCAGGGTATACAGAGGTTAATCTAGCCAACACCAACACACCACTTGTCTTCTAGTGGGTCATGGGGGGCTGGAGTCTATCCCAGCTGACTTATGGCAAAATGTAGTGTACCCCCTGGGCAGGTCACCAGTCCATCGCAGGGCCATACAGAGGGAGAAACAAGCACACTCACACTCATGGCTGATCTAGAATCACCAATTAACCTAGCATGTGAAAACTGATGCCAACTCCAAGGCCACAGCTGAAATTCCAATACATGATGTTCTTAAAGACTAAATCAGTGTGCCGCCCAGACACAGAGGTCTTCATCTAACACCATCTCCTTTTCACCCTTGTTTTTGCTCTGCTTTGGCATGTTTGGACACTAACTGCACCACAATGTTTTAAACTTGATAGCGGTATCTGTGTGTTGTTTGGTGCTGATCAGGTAAGCTGTTTAAAGAGCATTTTTCTTGGAAATAACTGTCTGCTGATAGATTCAAAGTTGATGAGAGCTGCAAGACTGAGCTAAAACAGTAATTAATGCAGTAAAATAACATGAAGCTAATACAGTCTGTAGAGCTGAAGGGAAGTATAGAGTCTGATTTGCTTTCATTTCTGTGAGTTGTGCTATGCTGATGATACCCAGCTCTTCCTGTCATTCCCCCTGGACGACCACACGTCTCTACCCAGATGATCTCATCTGGAGGGATCTGGATGAATAAATATCATGTTCAACTCAGTCTCTTCAAGACTGAGCTCCTTCTCCTCCCAGCCAGTCCCTCTATACAACAAGAAATCAACATCCAGCTTGAATCAACCCAACTCAAACCCACAAAGTCTGCCAGAAACTTGGGTGTCATGATCAATGACCAACTAACCTTCAAGACTCATGTGGCCTCTTTTGCTCGGTTGCATTGTTTCTCCCTGTACAACATCAGGAAGATCAGACCCTTCTTGAACATGCAGCACAACTCCTGGTCCAGGCTCTTGTAATATCACACATGGACTACTGCAGCCCCTTATTGACAGGTCTCCCTGCATGCACAGTCAAACCTCTGCAGATGATCCTGAATGCAGCAGCTTGCTTCTAGTTTTCAACCAGCCAAAAGCAGCTCATGTCACCCCGCTGTTCAGATCACTTCATTGACTTCCAGTTGCTGCCTACATAAAATTCAAAACTCTGACACTTGCTTTCAAAACTACAATGAAAACAGCTTCCTCCTACCTGAACTCTGTCATTCAGGTCTACACTCCCTCCTGCTCACTACGCTCGGCCAACAAAAGGCTCCTGATCCGACCTCCACAACAGGGCCGGTCCACAGCTGGACTCTCCTCTGTGGTTCCCCGGTGGTGGAACGAGTTACCAAACTCTGTTCCATCTGCTGAATCCCTCTCAGTCTTAAAAAAAGGACTAAAAACCCAGCTCTTCACTGAACACCTTTTTACTTGACAGACTGCAAAACAAAAATAATTGCGATTACCTCCTGCACCGCCTGTAGACGCCACGGTCCTATTAACACACTTGAACTTGTTTTGTGACTCTCATCCAGGTTGTTTTCTCCTGACTAGACCCTTGCTTGTGTTGTTTCTGCTGTCAGATGTACATCATTCTGGATAAAAGTGTCTGCGAAATAAAATTGTAGAGTTTGTTACAGAGTCATTTTTAATCTAAACATATTAATTAATGCAGCTTTAAGGTAGATCCGAATGTCTGAAAACATACCTGGTTGAGGTGTAGATGACTATCTAATAAATACTGGTACAAGAAATGATTGCTGAAGATTCACAATAAGTTACCTGAAACAACTTGCATTTATAATGCTAGAGCGGATTTTGCGAGCAGTCACCTTCCATACATCATCATATATTTCTGGCTGCAAGTGTATATTTAAAAATAGTTCCTGGAGATGCTCAAGATGTCACACATCCATCCAACCACTATCTAGATACCACTTAAACTTGTTGTGATCACAGGAGAGTTACTTTTAAATGTTGCTCCAACACATTACAGTAAATGTGATTAAGTCTTTTAATTAATTTATTTTATTCCCTGCTTTTACTGGAGCCTTCAGTCTTGCTTTTACTGCTCCTGCATGTCCACTTTTTCTTTTTTCTTCCTTGCCTTTAATTTTATCCCAGTGCACACATTCTTCAGCTCATTTTATTCCTCCCTCTTTATTTCAGCCTCTCCTCCCTGCCTTTAAGCTAAATGCTTCTACTGGCTTTCTCTTTATCCCACTCGCTATTTTTCTCCTCCTCCTCCTCCTCTCTGGCCTCTGTAGGAATGCCATAGGAAGTGCACCACCCCAGTCCGTTGTCCACATAATAAAAATGATGCCAGAGTCGCCTGCTGGAAAGAAATCTGACTTTTTATTTTAAATACTGTGCAGGATGAGGTCAGGGTGAAGAACAAGTACTACAACCAGGCTGTCAAATGAAAATGTCAACAGTTGTGGTGATTTTTACTGCAGTGGATTGATCACACATGCTGAGAACTGATTTATCTTCATTACACATCGCTGGGGTTATGATGCCATTTCCAGACTTTGTGGTAGGCTTCATAGCTTGGAGTATTTGGTTTAACTGTAAATCCATAAAGTACAACTAATGTCATCCTCACTCATCCTTTTTCACCAAAGTGCATTATAAAGCTCCACAGAGAAAGTTCACAAATTACAGGAGGTACAGATAAAATGCTGCTCTCCCTTCACATGTGATTTCATTTGTTTCCAATCATCCCACCTCTTCTGAGGACTGGACACACTGTGCTTGACTGATAGGCCTGTTGCTCCCCCTGCGAGCTGAGTTACTTGTTAGTGCACAACAATTCCCACTTTGTGAGACCTCTCACTATTTCTGACAGTTTTCCCCATTTTTAGCATGAGCAGGTCTAACCATCCAGAAGTGAAATAATCCTGTGGGTGGCTGGCTGTGTGGGGTGTTAAGGGTTCACCAGCAACCTGCACTGAAGTCCAAGCACTAAACGCTACTGCTCATTGTGCATTTTTCTATCACATAGTTGCATTATGAAGTCTATTCAGTGGAAAGGACCATGGATGTGCAGCTTTGCAAGACCTGCCTGTTACAATCTTATCTCTTTATCTATGGAAGATTTGGTTGTCAAATCAAATCTTTTAGGAGCAGTCCAGACAATTTCATGTTTTCCATGAAAACTCACACTTTAATTCATGTGCTAACATAACTGCACAAAGGTTTTCTAATCATCAATTAGCCTTTCAACACCATTAGCTAACACAATGTAGCATTAGAACACAGGAGTGATGGTTACTGGAAATGTTCCTCTGTACCCCTATGGAGATATTCCATTAAAAATCAGCCATTTCCAGCTAGAATAGTCATTTAACACATTAACAATGTCTACAGATAGATAGATAGATAGATAGATAGATAGATAGATAGATAGATAGATAGATAGATAGATAGATAGATAGATAGATAGATAGATAGATAGATAGATAGATAGATAGATAGATAGATAGATAGATAGATAGATAGATAGATAGATAGATAGATACTTTATTAATCCCAAGGGAAATTCAAGTATTCAGCAGCTTACATACAACAACAAAAAAAAACAAAAAGACAAAACAGGCAGGTTAGTAACCAGATTAACATTAACTAGACTGTGTTTCTGATTAATATGTCGTCTTCACTGAAAAAAAAACTGCTTTTCCTTCAAAAATAAGGACATTTCTAAGTGACCCCAAACTTTTGAACGGTTGTGTATATATTGTTATACTGAGCACTTCAGCCAACAGTTGCAGATACGGAGCAATCATGCTGTATGTGTTGACATGGTGATGTAACCCAATATTGACTCTTTTTTTAGCTTTATTTTGGGTTTCCATCAACTCCTGAGGGAAATATCTGGCCTCTTAGCTGTTAAACGCTCCACTGTGTTCACCACTTAGTCACTTATTGTGTCTGTCTGTTCTTCGCTGTTAAGCAGTAAGTGTTCCGTGACTTCGTCGAGCCTTTTAACAACAAAACAGCAATGGAAGGAATGAGAGTAAACAAAAAAAGATGCTACAAAGCTCTGCAGAGCTGAGTCAGACTGATTATTCTTATTCTTCACATTCAACTTAGTCATTTGATCCATTGCTATTGTGAAAACATTGCTTAGAATTAGTCATAGTTTGGCGCTGTCAAGTCCTCGTTTTTGTAAGTCTGAGGTGATTCCTTTTTGTAGTCCTCTTTTTGATTATTTGAAATGCTATAGTTTGATTTGGAGCACAGCTGGAGGAATGATGCTCTCTTGTATTACAGGCCCTCCTTTAAATTGAGAAAGCCCTGAAATGGTCAGCAGCCTGCAAAGGGCACTGAGGGTCAGCTGAGTGGACGAGGACTCTTTTTTTTGGAGTTGAGTGGAAAGTGTAGTGTTTGTAGTGGGATGAGCTGTGAGTCAGACACAGTGTGTGTGTGAGTGTGGTGCAGACATTCCTCTCCAGACCAGACTTTGTACCAGAGAAATGTAATGACAGGCCTGCCGGGTCCCAGAACCAGGACCAGAAGGCCCCACATCACATGTGCTCTCACACACACACACACACACACACACACACACACACACACACACACACACACACACACACATACACACACACGGGCACGCACACACACACACACACACACACACACACACACACACACAGTCGCGCTTCCCTAACTTCAATAGACATTTCATTGAGCTACATTTACCCTCAGTCAAACCTGACCTTACCCTATCTTTAGACCTCTTTCTAAAACTGAATTAT
Source organism: Amphiprion ocellaris (assembly GCF_022539595.1). Lineage (NCBI taxonomy): Eukaryota > Metazoa > Chordata > Actinopteri > Pomacentridae > Amphiprion > Amphiprion ocellaris. The sequence goes on from NC_072774.1 coordinate 32,249,191, forward strand.
TTTTGTTATGGGGACTTTCTTTTTGCCCCCAAAAGAAGGCGGCTCCCCACAGTATGAATAGATTTATGTCCCCACAACATAAGTACCCACACACACACACACACACACAGTTGTTTGCAAACATTTGGGCACCTCTGGGCAAATGATATATTTGGTAGACTTTTGAAGTGAAAACAAAGAAATACAACCCCTGCAGCAAACAGATAGTGGAAAACTTGGTCTGACCTGTGGGCAGCAGCATCGTTATGATCTAAGCAGAGATTTTCACTGATGTTGTTGTCAGGGGGCAGTGCTAAAACTTCAGCCTGTGCTTCTTGATCTGCTTTGGATCATGGTCCTCTTCTCACTCTGACTGCAGGGCATTTGTATCCAGAACCTGCCATCCAGTCCTTCTGTCTGTGGAGTGTTTAAATTCCCACTGGCTGCCACACAAATCCAAATATGTCCCCTTCTATGCTTAATAGTTAGCAAATGTTGTTTTTTTCTCCAAACATACTTCTGGTGTTTGTGGCCAAAGAGCTCCGTTGGAGCTTCACATGTCCACAGCACTTGTGTCCTGACTTTAGACATTGGCTTCTGTGATCAGATTGCTGTTCAGCTTTCCTTCTCATCTTCAGCGTAGAGCATCATCAATAAACTCCACTCCTGTGTTAATCGTCATGTCGTCCTGCGGGTCAAATTGACCCGGTTTAAAGTTTGAAAATGTGGGGGGAAAAAATATTTTCACAGTGAAACTTCTGATGTCCACATTTTCAACATTTTTGGGAAATCTTTGAATATTTTTTGGTGGAAAAAAAGAAATGTTAAAAATGTTTCTTAAGAACATTCACATAAAAATCAACCAAAATCCAACAAAATTCGCTGGATTTTGGTTGATTTTTATGTGAATGTTCTTAAAGAAAATATCAGAAGTTTTACTGATATATATGTAATCACTTTAGATATTTTTAGATTTTTTTGGAAGATTTTTACTCATTTTTTGAAAATATTTACGAGTATTCTTGCCAAATTTGGGTGGGGTTTTTTTTTGTTTTTTGTTTTTTTAATAAAACTTTTAAGGGAAACTTTTAAGGAATTATTGGAATTTTCTTCCTGAAGGTTTTGGAAATTTTCAGAAATTTGGGGAATTTTCTTGCTGAATTTTTGGATTTTTTTTCAGACAAGGGAACAATATTTTTTGGTGCTCATAAATGAGGGTTAATAAGCAGCTCACCATGTTGCTTTAGTTTTCTGCTCAACAGACGTGCAGTTTCATACAAATGTATTCTTTGTTTTCCAGATCTTGACTTGACTTCCATTGTTCCATTAACCTGCCATTTTTTAACGACATTCCGGACAGTGGAAAATATAAGCTGGAAGCACTTTAGTATCTTTTTATAGCCATCACCTGCTTTGTGAGCATTTGTGTTTTTGGATCCTCAGTCGGTTGCTTGGAGGATGGTTGTGGAGTTTTTCCATAAAGGTTGGATGAGACAGGATTTAACAGCTCTGGATTGGTCAGCTGACAATTCTCAACAATGATTCTCAACCTGCCTCACAAGTCCTAACCAGTCAGCTGAGATGTCGATGCTTGAAGTTCATGACCTAAAAAGTAAAAGCTTGTTTTTCATGTTTGCTGCAAGGGTTTCATTTACATTTTTCACCTCAAAAATCAGCACAAGGTTTAATTTGTCACTTAGTGCCCAGACTTCTGCATTTAACTGCCCTCCTGTCCTTCCTCTTGTTCCCCTCCTTCTCCTTGGCTCTCTCCTGTTCTTTCCATCCTAAAGCTCATAGCAGTCTTTGTTGGTGTATTCCTGGCATCTCTGATTACTCATCAGAGGCAAACATCCTGTGTCTAGAATTAACTCCTGGCCTCTTTTCAATTTTTTTGTAGGCCTCAGTAGCAGTGCAGTGTTTTGTATCTGTTCCAGAGGCCTCACTCTGCTGCCCGCTCGCTGAGCTCAAATCACCACACCGGATCAGCCAACCTCCCACAATCAGTGTTTCTGCAGATTATTTCCAGGTGTGATGCACCTGCCTAGAATAAACGGTGGATATGGGATTACATCTTCGTTTTTCCACCCGGCGTTAACATCGTAAACTAATGTGGGCACGTCTAAATTAGAGTCTCCCTTCAGGGTGTAATCACTGAAATAATTACCACCACGGTATTACTTTACTGCAGTCTGCGGTGGAAAAAATGTTCTGTTTTCTTCACTGACATCCAGTAGCGTTCCTCTTGACCAGCATTGTGAGAAAAGGAACACTTCTGCCCTCTGGTGGAGAAAACAAAGCCAAGAGTCAGAGTGTGACTAATGTCCTTATTTATGGCACGCATTGATTTTCAATGATAAATTCTGCCTCAGTGTTTAGTCAGTAAATACTGTTAAAGAAGGCTGTTGCCAGTGTTTTCATATATTAAATTTATTGCTGCTGTCTTTTCCCCAAAGGCTTTTAAATCAGTGCTCCTTCGTTTAAAGATTATTTTTGCAGCAAATATCCAGTATCCAGCTTCAGTCTGCTGCAGTTTGATACAAAGATAAGTGAAAATGTCTGTATAGAGATTCAGATTTTATGTTATTGCAGCCTCATAACTAAACACAGACTGTTTATTCATATATATATATACATATATATATATATAAATATATATATATATATATATATATATATATATATATATATATATATATATATATATATATATATATATATATATATATATATATATATATATATATTTCTGTACGCGGGCTGCACAGTGGTGTAGTGGTTAGCACTTTCGCCTTGCAGCAAGAAGGTCCCTGGTTCACGTCCCGGCTTTCCCGGGATCTTTCTGCATGGAGTTTGCATGTTCTCCCTGTGCATGCGTGGGTTTTCTCCGGGTACTCCGGCTTCCTCCCACAGTCCAAAAATATGCTGAGGTTAATTGATTACTCTAAATTGCCCGTAGGTGTGAATGTGAGAGTGCTTGTTTGTCTATATATGTAGCCCTGCGACAGACTGGCGACCTGTCTAGGGTGTCCCCTGCCTTCACCTGAGTCAGCTGGGATAGACTCCAGCCCCCCCCCCCCGCGACCCTAGTGAGGATTAAGCGGTGTATAGATAATGGATGGATGGATGGATTTCTGTACGCATTAAAGGTTCACATACACATTGCTGTAAATGATATTTAACATATGTACTACATTGCCAAAAGTATGTGGACAAGGAGCCATTCCAACCATCTGTGACTGTTGTACTTAAACTACACACCTTTTTCAGCAGGTCACCCAGAAGAACTCTTCACTTTTATACAGTTTCATTTCTAACTAAAATAGCTGCACTTATTGCTAATTATCTAAATCAAATTGAGAGCTGGGACTCCCACATTGTAGGTATTACTACAGGGACCTTAGAGTTATGGATGAAAAGTCATACATGTATTTGATGGATTGAAAAGAGTCTGTGTTTTGTACTTTACTCTAATGCTTCTCAGAGTGCACCATTGTGTGAATGCATGGATGGGATGTCATGTAGTCATGTAATGTCTCTCTTTATTAAATCAGTTGTCACTTTTTTTTGTCTTGTATATGACCTACCAGCCAAAAGTTGGGACACACTTTCTCATTCAACAGCTTTTATTTAATTATTTTCTACTGAAGATTAGGACTTTTTTGTTTACAACAAAATTCCATATGTATTCTTTTATAGTTCTGATGTCTTCAGTATTAATGTACAATGAAGAAAATAATGCTATATAAGTGTGTGTGTGTGTGTGTGTGTGTGTGTGTGTGTGTGTGTGTGTGTGTGTGTGTGTGTGTGTGTGTGTGTGTGTGTGTGTGTGTGTGTGTGTGTGTGTGCATTGAGTGGAGGCAAAGCAGCAATCAGGGTAAGTAAGTCAACCCCACACATTAATATTTTCATCAGGTCTGATGTTAAAGAGTTATTAAAAGGATGTGTTTGAGGACTTAAGGATGTTTTTTTTTAGGTATATATCAAGACTTTGAGGGAAAAATTAAAATCTGTTTAACTCAAATCCTAATAATAGATAGGTAGAAAGTCTATTACAAAGGTGACTGAGACCTGACTGCATAACTTATAACATCTAGATCCAAACAGTAAAGGAACCGTATACACATCAAGGATCCAAACAGCCAAATTTAGAAAAACAGATCATATTCTCAACCCTTGCCCCTTTCACTTTTGGCTAAATTCTCCTTTACATAAGGTTCTGATCTACAGGAATAAGAGGTTGGTGAGTTGTGCTCTTAGCCAACACTTTAATATCTGTCATGAAGAGGTATTGAGGATCCTCTAGCCCAGGTAAGAAGTCTGTCTGTGAATAGTTATCAGGCCATGTGTCCCTTTCCTTCAGGCTTTCTTCCATCTCAGTGATGAGCTCAGCATCCATCTCCTCCTTGTGCTGCCTTTTGCGCTCCTCCCTGAGCTCAGTGTAAGTGCAGTTAAAGGTGTGGAAGATCGATGTGGAAGGGAAAGACAGGATGAGGATCCCCAACAAGATGACGATTAACGCCATCAGTTGTCCTAGGGTGCTGAATGGCACCATGTCCCCGTACCCCACAGTGGTCACCGAGATGATGGTCCACCAGTACGATGCTGGGATGCTGCTGAAGCTGAGATGGGGAAACTTGGCAGCATTCGGCGCCAGCTCACTCTCGATGAGGTGGACCAGGGGAGAGAAGAGAGCCACGGAGACACACACGAAGAGCAGCAGCAGGCCGAAGTCGGTGAAGCTGCGCTGGATGGTCAAACCCAGAGTCTGCAGGCCCATAGAATGACGGGCCAGCCTCACCACATACAGGACACGTAGCGCCCTGAGCACCCGCAGGATCAGACCCAGCTTATCCAAGGTGCTCTTCCCTCCTTCTGCAACAATATCGTGCACTGTCTCGTCCCTGAGCTCCAGAAACAGCGAGATATAGTAGGGCGAGATGGCGGCCACATCAGTGATGTTGAGAGGGCCTCGAATAAACTCCAGCTTGCTGTGTGCGTGGAAAAATCGCACCAACAACTCTAAGGTGAACCACATCACACAAACTGTTTCTATCAAAAACATGCTGCGGCACTGTTGCAAGCATTCACCCTGTGGAGACGAAAAAAGACAAAGTTCAACAGGCTTACAAATGAGATGATTTTTTTCATATTGCTGAAATAACCTACAATCAGCAGACTTGAAAAGGTGATCAATGTCTGACTGTGTGTTAAAGTGGCTCACCTCAAGTTTTACATCAGTCTTCAACATCATCGCTCTGAGAAACGCGACACTTAAGTTTGTGTGGGGGTCCGTTACTATTTTTCTGTGGCCATGGATTGCTGCACTGCTTCTCCCTGTCCCTGTAATGGTCTATTGTATAAAGACTTGACCACCAGGTCCTGCACTCTGATTGGCCCCTACATTTGTCAGCATTCATCACCAACAGTTGATTGGACCAAACCCATCTCCCAGCATCCAATCAAGCCCCACACATGCCTCTTAAAGACCATCTCATCATTCTGTGGTGGTTTTCTATGGTGTTCAGCTGCCCATGTGTCTGTTCTGTTTGATATCTTGTAAAGCATCTAATTAAGACACTTAGTGTTTCATCTGAAGTTCAACAGCTTAATCAGGGACAATTTGACTGTGGAGACCTTTTGTGTTAATAAATCAAAGTTAGTATTTGGACAGGGGTGCTATTTTCCATATATTTTCAGTTTGTTATTGTAGTCGGGCTTTTGGGTTTTGCAGATATTTTTGTTGTTTGGTAGTTTAGATATACCTGAGCTATTTATTTTATTTAAGTAGCATTATTCACCCATTGTTCTTCAATTTACATGTTTTGTTAAAATACTTGTTTTCAATACATCCACCTCTGTCCCACTCTGGCTAAACAGCATCCATCTGCTGTTTTCAGTTCCTATCCTTGTTTACCCTAGACCAGGGTGTCAAATTCATTTTAGTTCAGGGGCCAAATTCAGCCCAATTTGATCTCAAAAGACCAGTAAAATCAGAGCATAATAACCTATAAATAACCACAACTCCAAAATTTCCCTTTGTTTTCGTGCATAAAGGTACATTCTGGAAAAAATCCCATTTAAGGAACTATGTTTTTACAAAACATTATGAACATCCAGAAATTTCAACAGTATTATGCCCCAGTTCATCATTTACACTTGTGCATTACAATTTACAGATCAGTGTCTACAAAAGAACAAAACATTTAGTCTCAGGCATCTGAACTGAACAATGTAGTATTTAACTCTATGATCAAAACAAGGTCTAGAAATGATCTTAAATTTATGGTGTCTTGTTTTGTCTGTAATTTTTGCAAAGTGGTCCTGTGGGCCGAGTTGGACCTTCTTGCTGGCTGGTTTTGGCCCGCTGACCGTATGTTTGACACTCCTGGCCTAGACAGTTGGTTTATAACATTTTTCAATCTACATATTGCTATTTATTAACATCAAACAATTTCAGGAGCAACAGGTTCTTAAGACAGGACAGAACTGACATCCCAATACTTAGATTTTAAAGCAAAAAGAGAAACTGTTCAACCTGAGGAATCTAACTCCATCTGAAGTTATAGGTTGTGGTTCTACTTTAGATTGTGATTAGAGTCGTAATTCCAATACTCTCAGGCTGACAAAAATATCGTGAAATCTTGAAAACACTGCAAAACTACAGTCATTTTTAAATCAAATAAATGTGAGAGAACTGTATTTCAAGCTGACTCCATCACTGCATGCAGCATTTCAATGGCCTCCTGAAAAAAAAGCATTGAAAAACTTCAGCTTACCCAAAATTGTGCCGACAGCAGAGGAGAGAACAGTTCACCAGAGCTGTTTCTTTGCTATGCTTAAAAAACTTTGGTAAAAAAAAAAAGAGCGGCAAAGTTGTCCCAAAGCACTTTACTCTCAGTAATCACTGGCCTCGGGAGGCAACTGTCCCTCTGCCCTCCAAACATCAGGATGCTTTTAGAGCAATGGTTTCCTGGTTAGAGCACAACACTACTGATGTCAACTGTCTGATTCTTGTTTGTCCAAAGACTGTTTCTCCACCACTCTCTGCATAAGCTCTCCTCAACATGACTGAAAGTGCTTTTTTGCCTCTTAAACTTGGCTCACCAGTTCCCCCTTTTCACAGCATTATTAGGCAGTTATTGCCTTAGATATTCAGACAGAGCTTTGCACATGGCGGGCAAGAATTTAATTGTAATTTGTATAATTGTTTATCAGATATGATATTTTATTGGTTCTATCATCAACATGTTTGTTTTAATGTTATTATTGCAGCTAAGTTTAGAAGTTTGAGAGCATATTTAGAGTTTACTTCGAGACACAAAGCAGTCAGTGGGCTTGGACCAAACTGTTCTGCTGATTCACTTGTTAATTACATTCCTTCAAATGTGCTGCAGTGGCAATTAGTACCTTACAATAAGTGTGTTTTCAGCTGCAGCAAAAAGAAAACAAATATGACACAACTTTCCTGACACAGGCTGTCTTGTACCTTACTTAACACTTCTGTACTTCTTTGTTCTATCACCTGTGTGTGTTTTATCTTAATTTAATTTATATATTCAAGTTTAGCCATGTAATGTGAAGTCTTTCAATCAGTTTTACTATTATTTTAGGCTTTCAGATTCTATTAGGCTATCTCAGAACTGTTACCTTTGTTAGCTTTCTCTAAGTAAGTCCAATTCAGATCTGTTTGTTATACTGTTTTCAAATTCTTGGTATAAAAATAAACTTTAATTTCTATAACTGATCAATTGCTGTACTGTTAACACAAAAACAATTCATTTAAGTGCCACTGCTGCTAAAAAACTACCAGGGTAATGGTATACAAAATTCCTAGTATTGGTATGTATTTGGGTTTAGCATCATTGTTCATAATGTAACGGTCATTTAATAACTCATAAGAAGAGAGACAGATGGGGAATGACATTTAACAAAGATCCCCTGATGGGGTTGAACTGTGGCAATTACAGTTTATTAATGTCTACGTTGGGTGTCTTTTGTTTTTGCCGGCTGACTAATAAACACACCGTCTCTAGTCTATCCCAGCTGATTTAAGGTGAAGGCAGGAGACACCTGGACAGGTAACAGCCTATCACAGGACTACACATAGAGACAAACAATCACACTCACATTCACACCTACAGACAATTTAGAATCACCAGTTAACCTCAGCATGTATTTGGACTGAGAGAATACCTGGAAAAAACCCACACATGCACAGGGAGAACATGCAAACTCCATGCAGAAAGATCCCAGAACTTCTAGCTGCAAGGCAACAATGCTATCCACCGAGCAGCCCTCTACTGACCGTGCACCTTTGAAAAGAACTTTTACCGTATACGTTCTCTCAGATGACAGTGGCTTTCACAAAACAGTAGCACTGGACAGCTAGGAGAAACTGACAACAGAATGTGTTCATCTCAGACCTGTACACAGCTTTGTCTTGGTTTGTACATACCCTGCTTCCTTCCTGCTGGCCGTCTAACATGGTGCCGATGCACAGGCTGAGCACTGTGACCACCACCATGATGACAGACAGGCAGGCAAACACTTTCCCTGCTAAACCCGAATCAGGGTTGTCCACGACTTCCCCCAGCTTGTAGAACAGGCTTCTTTTTACCACACATGCCCTCATGGCCTTCCTTCTCTCCCGCCACTCCTTCTCCTTGCGCTGGTGCTGGGCCACATTCTCCACATAGTTCACCACGCGATGGCGGCAGCAGGGCATCATCTGGTTTAAATCTATGCCCCAGTACAGCAGCTCGGTGTGCAGCGCTACGCTGCAGACATCCTGCAATACCCTCAGCTTCCCATTCACCAGGAAGCAGAAGATAGTTCGAAAGGCGAAAGGGTCGCGGTCAAAAAAGAACTCGTGGCGCATCGAGTCGTAGTCATCGCAAAACTCTGCTATCTCCTTCAGGTTGGTGCAGGAGCGCAGACGACTCAGACGGCTCTCTGGGAATTCCTCCAGGGTGCTCCAGGGAAAGCTGTACCTGACGCCCCCCACATTGATGAGGGCTTGTCTGTAAGGATCGAGGATCGGACGAGAGGCCTCTGGTCCTCGGAGAATCCTACCACGCTGGAAGTACAAGCCTTTGACCGTGGGGCCCTCTGACTCTAGGAAAAGGTGGCCGTAACTCTCGTCACTGCTGAATGATTGGTCATCTAAACCGACACCGATGATGGCCATGGTGGTAGGTGGGTGTCTGACCACAGAGCTGCACTGTAGTGATGGTGAAGAAAACCTGAAATTATGGAGTACACTGGTAATTCAGATAGAGTGTGAGCGTCTTATTATGTTATATTTGTATTACACAGTTGTGCACTCTAATGGAAAGCTTACTATTCTCTCAATAACTGGTGATTTCAGACAAATAAAGGTCACTGATGTGAGAGAAAATAACATTTTACTATCAAAACAACTTATCAAGGTCAACAAAGTGGAATCAGGATTAAAATTTCACATTGGTGTAAATATTAGTTCAATCAGGAGAAATAGAATGGATGAAGAAAAGATCTTTTTTAATAGAAAATTTGATATATCAGATATTGCTTTCAGCTTGTTCTGCTGTTTCAAGTGGGTAAAAATAAATACTATGGATGCACTATACTGTAATTTTTCTGATATCTGATATGCCCAAATTTTCCAACTTACTTTGACTAATTGCTCATACTAATACACTGACATGTTTTTGACCTAATTGCAAACAGTGCATAGTTCACTCTTATCATGACGGCCTAAAGGAACGTGCTGATATAACAAACAATGCTTTACAAATCCTCATTCACCGTGCTAATATGAATCACCTAACAGGTAAAACATTCGACTTTTATTCTTATGTGACATTATAAATATATTGTCTACCCTCATTATTTAAAGTTCATCAAAATTGTTGGTTACTTTGAACAATTGTTTGTTTGTATCAAGAAGCAAAGTTTAGTTTTTTGTATTTTCTTTATAAGGTGGTCGTGACTTGCTAAATCATCATTATTTAACAGAAGCTTAAAGTGTAATATTTGGAGGTTTACAACTAATCTTTAGCCTCAGTCATTCGCATTATTCATGTCAAAGTGTTCCGTAACTCACCTTAAATTGGTGATGTGATATACAAATCCATTCAAAATAATGTTTCCAGATATTTCAAATGCAGCTGCTGTCTCCTTCCTTTTGAGGAATTATTTTTAGAAAATAAGATCTGCAATATCAGCAGACAAATTTGTCATCATACCGGGAGAACTGTGAAGTTAAAGTGAGAGAGAAGCTGAGAATGAACAAAACCCTAGCAGCTGATCTGTCCCCTTCTGGTGTTCCTCTCTAAACCCTAGTGTCTGGGTGACTAATGGATGACCCTGCGGTTAGTCTGCACATAATCAGGTCACTTTCTTTCCACAGTGCGGTCTAAACCATCATCACTTAATTTTGTCACACTATAAGCTTTTGGCTTAAATGCACCAAAAGAGAAGTCAGCGTCGACAGACTGACTCATCCACAAAGAGAAGGATTAATGAGAATAATATCAAGAGGCTAAAGATCAAAAGATACATTAAACATAGAAATGATACTAACAGCTTGTGTATTTAATAGTGAAAATATACTGCATACAAGTTGGATTGTATTGTGTTGGTTTTGCACTATTTGTAAAGACATTTTTCCAGATGATCATTCACAGTAATTCCATACGTATTTAGTAAAAATACATCCTTTTGTCCACTTCTGTGTTTGCATGTTTGATGTTAAAGCATGGATGTGACTCTTTACTGCTCCTTTAACATTTCAGATCAACATTAAGCCACTCAGATTCTATTAAACATGACAACGTGTTTTCAACACACAACCAAAGTTCACGAGTACAGAAGCTTCAGTAAAGCACTCAGCCAGCAAAGCAATGTAGAGACACAACCCCAGCATGTAGAGTTCCAACTAGTTTAAACTAACCCAGAGCCTGAGCATAGCTTGTCACAATCACAGTGACGAGATCATCCCACTGTTACAATCATCTTCACAGCTGTCTTGTGATATAATATTTAATATCCTGTATTAGACCACCTCTTGTTATTGCAGTGTGGGATGGAAGTGTGTCCCACTGCAGTCGGACAGAAAACTAGCAGAGCAGACAAACCAGTTCCCTCCCTGATGGAGACTGTAGCAACATTTATTGCGGCTTTTTGCATGGGAAGTAAAAAGTAGAAAAATCCACTGTGACTTTTCAACAATTCTTTCTCTGTTTGAACATACTGTGCACACTGAAGTCTCATGGCTCCACAAAACCAGGAAGAAAAATGCTGACACGTCTGCTTTCTTGCACTTTATACATCTGCTACTTTGTGTCATTTCTTGAACATCACATTTTGCCGACGCCTTGAAGAACAATGAGTTGATTCATTATTATGACTGAGCCTGAAATGTGGCATGTTGCAAGATTCTGTTCTCACTGATTTACTAACTATCATTGCATGGTTCTAGAGCCCTGACAGATTTAGGCAACTTATTTTAATTTGTCAGAGCTTGGATGCTTAGAATGACATACACTACCGTTCAGAAGTTTTGGGGTCACTTAAAAATGTCCTTATTTTTGAAAGAAAAGCATTTTTTGGTCAATGAAGATCACTTTTAATTAATCAAAAATCCAGTGTAGACATTGTTAATGTGGTAAATGACTATTGTAGCTGGAAACAGCTGATTTTTAATGGAATATCTCCATAGGGGTACAGAGGAACATTTCCAGCAACCATCACTTCTGTGTTCTAATGCTACATTGTGTTAGCTAATGGTGCTGAAAGGCTCATTGATGATTAGAAAACCCTTGTGTAGTTATGTTAGCACATGGATAAAAGTGTGAGTTTTCATGGAAAGCATAAAATTGTCCGAGTGACCCCAAACTTTTGAACAGTAGTATAAGATTGTTAAATTTTGCATTCATAATCCTACCTAATAGCAATGTATCGATGCACACGTAGAAATGTTTAATATAGTAGCTGTGCAGTATCACTTTTACACAGCTAAACTGACCGCAAAGAAAAACAAAAAGATTGCAGAGATGCAAAAAACGTCTAAAGCCCAAAAAGAACCAAACTAATGCAAGAAAGGCAAAGCAATGCAAAGCAACCACAAATAGACCAAAATCAACTTTAAAGAGATACAACACAACCACAAAGAGACATTAAGAAATTTTAAAAAAACACAATGCAGAACAAGTGCAAGCATCCCAAAACAACTGCAAACACATACAAATTAACTAAAGATGGCATAAAAATGGCCACACAGATGCTGATCAACCATAAAGAGAAACAAAACAACAACAACATAATTACAAACAGAGACCACGAGACACAAGAGGACTACAAAAAGACACTCAAACAAACACAAAACAACCACCAACAGACTGAAATTTTCCACTGAGATGCAAAATGACTACAAAGGCACGCAGGGCAGCCACAAACAGATGTAACACAATCACAGCATGAAGCAACATGACCTAATCCAAAGAGCACTAAATGATCAAATATGATGCATCATAATTTCTGTGGGGAAACTGGGCTCTCCTACATGTAAAGCAGTGCTGCTAATAGAGTGAAAGTTGTTAGAAAATGATGACAAGAAAGTAACAATATATGGTATAAAGTGAATATCTAAAGTGACATATAAAATTGAATTGAATTGAATATGTATCAGTCTTAGTTCTCTTGGTGTCATTCTTTCCTAATTTAGGTCATGGATTGTAGAAAAAGGAAAGAAGGCTTTCAGGGTTTTCTGCCAATTTCATTTCCAAAAATCCATTCATATATGTATTTGAAAACATTTTTGATTGCTACCTCTTGCCAGAGTTCCTCACAGTTGGTAGCATCCTTTTAAATCCTGACCCATGACAATGTAATTGGTGGATATTCCTGAAGATTTACTGCACCACAGTGCACTTCAGTGTCAACTTCTCCATTTATCGTCTAAGAAATTGTTTCAGGCAGCACGATACAACAGCCAATCAGCCACATCATGCTCTTTATGGACATGTGTATGAATATGATATTATGGGATCCTGCTGCCCAAAATGTCCATCAGCTTCACTGAGCCCTCCAGGAAGACAACATTGTACAAGCAGCATTAACAACCGCATTAACTCTTTATCACAGATGTGTGACTCGTTACTGACTTGTGATTTGTGATCTATGACTCTACTCTCCATCTGCCCATTATCATTCCTAACAGGACACACACTTGGCTGTGTCATGACAGCTATTCTCTTGTAGAGATTCAGTGTGTTGGAATAAATTAAATGCTTTATTTCCCTATGTTTGAAAAAATAACTGCTTTTAATGAAATATTACATGCTGCATTGATATTTTTGTTCGACAAAATGGATGACGTCATCCTACTAAAGCTGAAGTCTGTCTCCAGAAGAGGTTGCAAAATAGAGGTTGAGTCTATGACTCGCGGATGGAATTGTGTCAAAATACCAGAAGGCAGGCAGTTAGTGAGACATAGTCCATCATGCAGCAGTTAACTTCCTGCCTGAGATGGTGGGAGGAGACAGATTCACTCTGCAACTCACCTGTGTGGATTCACTTGCATGTGTGATGATCTCAAATTATGTGCACAAATGTCACACAGATATTATTGTTTCAGTCTCTGGAAAGTGGGGTTCAAAAAACAAATCTGCAATTATCATTTATCATTATAGGAAGCAGATCCAAACCCCTCATCCCCACGCTCACCCCAACCAGTCGAGGCAGATGGCCACCATACCTCAACCTGCTGCTGTTGGAGGTTTTTTCATTTCCTCCCTGTATTTTTTCTTTCTTTCTTTTTTTGGTTTGTTTTCACCGTGCCGACTACTTGCTCATACAGAATCCAAAGAGAACTTTGGATCGTTGGATAGTCAGTTTAAGATTCATGAGGGTTTTGAATTGGCGCTATAAAAAGATGAAAATAAAAACTGAATTGAATAGATCTTTAAGAGTGCCACTATAAATATGAGAAAAGTGAAATAACGAGACTTTTATAGTAGATGAATAAATAAGGCAGTCAAAGGTGTCACTCTTGTTCCTACTGATGACCAGTTAAATTTAGAGACAGTCCAAAACCTCTTAGAAGTGGTAGGAGCTGAAAACAGCTGGTGACACTAACTCTCCTGTTGCTCCACAGAAAAAGTCCAGTCAAACTTCCAACAGTGAAAACGTTTGAAGAAAACTGAAATTGAATACCACAGTTAGTTAAAATTAGAAACTACAACAAAAACGTGATGTGTCATCATAGACTTCATATAAAAAAAAAACTTTCAATTAAAAGCAAAAAAAAAAAAACTATGCTGTATTTACGATTTCTTTTTTATTATTTTAACCATTTGCACTCTGGACTTTGAAATTCAAATTGAAAATGTGCATGTAAATGGATTAAAGAATACATATTGTTTATTACTGTCAACAAATTTCATGTAAAGACAAATACCATCAATGCATTTTTCAGTAACTCGCAGTCCCAAGCGGATTATTCACTAGTTAGGACAGATATGTCTTTAAATAGAGCTCAGATGTACACCAATCAGCCACGACATTATGACCACTGACAGGTGAAATGAATAACATTGGTCATATCGGTACTATGAGGTGTTCTGCTGGAAAAACTTGGATTTGAGACCTAGACACCCAAATAAATGTTGTCCCAGAACAGGCATACTCCTTCATGCTAATCACAATTCTGAATGTCACTGGCCTCCCCCTGCAGGAAAATACATCCCACCACATCACAAAAACATCAAACAATCAGGAATATCTTGAGGAACATGACAATCGCCCAAGATGTTGATTTGACCTCCAGACTTCCTAGACTCCATTCTGATCAAGCATCAACAGGATGCAGTGGAACAAGTTTGATTCCCAGAGGCCCCACTGCACAACCCAGAACACCCAAAGATCCTCTGCCAGTGTCCTGGTTCAGACCTCATAGAACACCCTGAGAGGTCCTCTGGTCCAGACCCAATAGTTCAGAACATTTTTGATGACATAAGGGGGAGCAACACAATATTAGGCAGGTGGTCATAATGTTATGCCTGATCGGTGTATATAGTTAGATTTTTAAGAAATGCTCTATGACTATCAACAGGGCAATGTATTTCATAAGAAAAAATACTCAAACAGGAAGTTTGAATTTGAATTTGAATTGAATTTGTTTATTTCGGTGGGACTACTTTCACATGTGGAAGAATACATATTCATATAACTAATAGAACGGAATTGTGCTCTCATGAGTATTTTTTGACAATCTTCCACAGAAATGAGTGTTGATATGAATTATTTATTTGCTTGACTGAGGAGATGAAATCTATCCTTACTCCAATTCATGAGGGACTTTTAACTAACAAATCTACTAGAATTTTAGCCTTAAAAACGTGGATTCATATGGTGAAATAAGACGCAATCCAAGTGTGATTATATCTGTCGTGGTCGTGGTGATTGAGGGAAGCGAAAGCAAATAAGCACCAACCAAAACCTACATTTTTGTTGATTCTGCAGCTGCTGTCTTTGTTGTGGTTGTGTTTGAATAAGTGACTCTTGCTTTATCTCTTTCAGAGTCATTGCCAAAGCAGCAGCTTTACTGGTACTCAGCACTAAGAATGTTTACATGGTGTCATCTGATTAAACTGCTTCATACAGACACCTTTTTAAATGCTACCTGATAAGGGTTGTTAGTTCCTCCTTTGTGATCACTGTGGGCCGATTTCATTCAAGAAAGCATTTGTGGATATGAAAATGAATTTTAAAAAATAAAAGAAGATAACAAAAAACTTTCTAATCATTTACAAATTGAACCAGAGTGCTGTAGAAGAAAATCTTTAAATATAGCTTTGCTTTATCAGAAATTATCTGACCAGTTTCTTCAATCTCATACAGATTTTTTGTGTGTGTTTTTTAAAGGACAAATGATTCCCTCGGCTCTGGAGGGTCAAATAAAATTAACAAAAAGTGAGATGAGGAAGCCATCTTATATTCAAGGCTTCATTTTGAGTTGTTTGTAGATGTAAGCACAGTAATTAATCTGTTCATTCATTCTTTGTCATCATCATCAGCAGTCAGCAGCATTTTCTTTCTTTTCTTCAGGCATGTTGGAGAGGAGCTGCTGAAATGTCTAAGAAACAGATACTTGTTAAAGGACATCCAAAGGTAAACAGTGTGATCAGCATAGCAATGTAGCTGTGTAAGAACGTCAACTTCCACCAGTACAAAACACAAAAATAAATACATTTAGACATGATTTAGCAGTCAACATCTGGACTTCAGGGAGTTCAAATTTGCAACCTCTTATTTTCATTTGTTAATCTCACAATTGTTACTTTATAACTGACAGTGGTAACTACAGATACAGACAGGTAGTCAAATTACCACATTTAAGGAAGTGATTTATTTTACTTGGAATCAGTTTGTAAAGGATTATGATTATGAATACTCTGAAAAATGCAGAATATTGAATCTGATAATTTGCCAGACTGATCATTGGTCAACCCCAAGTGTGTAGTGGCATGGATTGAAAAGAAGAAGAAAAGAAAAGATGTCTTTTGAAAGTATAAAGTATGCACTCAATGACAGAATACATGCTGAACTCTGATCTGCATGGCATCCTGAAGCTACATGTGTTTTTTTTTTTTTCAGGTGTCTTGCAAAAGAGATCAACAATAGAACAGATTCTGACTGTTGATGGAAGCAATTTCTGACAGCTTCAGCCATAAATTCAAGCTACTGAAGTCTGATATTTGCTCATCTCACTGTTTGTAAAAATCTGTGAAAGCAGTTCTGTCAAGTTTTATGTGTATTTATGTGGTCAGCTATAAAACTCACTTCTATAGCGGCACGCTTTGCACACAATGTGACTTTTACAACAATCACACTATGGTCTAGCAGCGCATTTCTGACATGGATTCTGTCTAAAGTGCATGGAGTTTCCATGTTCTCCCTGTACATATGTGGGTTTTCTCCAGGTTCTCCAGCTTCCTCCACAGTCCAAAAACATGCTGAGGTTAATTGGTAATTCTAGATTGTCTGTAGGTGTGAATGTGAGTGTGATTGTTTGTCTCTATATGTAATCCTGTGATAGACTGGGGACCTCTCCAAGGTGTCCTCTGTCTTCACCCTCAGTCAGCTGGGACTGACCCTAATGAGGATGAAGCAGTGTGTAGATAATGAATAGCTGGATTCTGTTTAAGGTAGCAGTCATTGCAGTGTCCTCCCTGATCCTGCAGGTGGCCCCAGTGATTAAAGAGTGCATGATGAAGGAGGCTGCACAGTTGCTTGGTGGTTAGTACTTTCGCCTTGCAGCTAGAAGATCCCTGCTTTGTGTCCTGGTCTTCCTGGGATCTTTCTGCATGGAGTTTGAATGTTCTCCTTGTGCATGTGTTGGTCTTCTCCGGGTACTCTGGCTTCCTCCCACAGTCCAAAAACATGTTCAGGTTAATTGGTAACTTTAAAATGTCTGAAGGAGATTTTTTTGTCTGTATATGTAGCCCTGTGATAGACTGGTGACCTGTCCAGGATGTCCCCTGTCTTCACCCTAAGTCAGCTGGGGTGAAGGCAGTGGTGTAAAAATAATGAATGAATGGATGGATGGATGGATGATGAAGGAGGCCAGTATGATGATGAGTTACCAGCCTTATTGTGACAAATCCAACTTCTTAAAGAATGATCATCATCATCAGGCCTCAGATCAGCAGGGAGGACATGGACTTTGTCCTGGATGAGATACACAGTCTGGGGAAGGACTTGTGATGAATGATCAACATCTACAAACAACCTTTAATCTATCTGTCATAGACGGAAGTTCTCACAACAGCAGCGGCTGAGTAGCAGTTCTGATCATTGAAAATATCATAATAACTAGATGATTTACAAAGATGAATGATGATCCGACTGAAGAACTGTGTTTTCTGTCCACAACAAATGCCAAAGTCAAACCAGAATAAATGCCATGCAATGTTGCTCATAAATGTCAAGTAACAAACAGTATATCAAGTAACAGTTTTATTTTTCCAAATGTGTATATTTGTCTTTTAACATATGCATGTCTTGTGCACATTGTTTATTATTGTTTTTTATTTGGTATTTATTACATTGCGTGTGTCATGTGGATTTGATTGTATTTATTTGTGGATTATTTTACTCAGCTACTGCAACAATTTGTGACCAAAATTATGGTATATCATCATCTTATAAACGTGCAAAACTGTTAGCAAACAGGTACCTAGAGCAACTTTAGCATTCAGCTAGGGTCCTGTCCAAGTCACATACACTATATTGCCAAAAGTATTCGCTCACCTGCCTTGACTCGCATATGAATATAAGTGACATCCCATTCCTAATCCATAGGCTTCAATATGATGTCGGTCCACCCTTTGCAGCTATAACAGCTTCAACTCTTCTGGGAAGGCTGTCCACAAGGTTTAGGAGTGTGTTTATGGTCATTTTTGACCATTCTTCCAGAAGCACATTTGTGAGGTCACACACTGATGTTGGACCAGAAGGTCTGGCTCTCAGTCTCTGCTCTAATTCATCCCAAAGGTCTTCTATGGGGTTGAGGTCAGGACTCTGTGCAGGCCAGTCAAGTTCATCCACACCAGACTCTGTCATCCATGTCTTTATGGACCTTGCTTTGTGCACTGGTACACAGTCATGTTGGAAGAGGAAGGGGCCAGTTCCAAACTGTTCCCACAAAGTTGGGAGCATGGAATTGTCCAAAATGTCTTGGTATGCTGAAGCATTCAGAGTTCCTTTCACTGGAACTAAGGGTCCAAGCCCAGCTCCTGAAAAACAAGCCCACACCATAATCCCCCCTCCACCAAACTTTACACTTGGCACAATGTAGTCCGACAAGTATGGTTCTCCTGACAACTACCAAACCCAGACTGGTCCATCAGATTGCCAGATGGAGAAGTGCGATTGGTCACTCCAGAGAAGGTGTCTCCACTACTCTAGAGTCCAGTGGTGGCTGCTTTACACCACTGCATCCCACGCTTTGCATTGCACTTGGTGATGTATGGCTTGGATGCAGCTGCTGGGCCATGGAAACCCATTCCATGAAGCTCTCTGCTGAAGCACTGTTCTTGAGCTAATCTGAAGGCCACATGAAATTTGAAGGTCTGTAGCGATTGACTCTGCAGAAAGTTGACAACCTCTTGGCACTATGTGCCTCAGCATCCACTGACCCCGCTTCGTCAGTTTACGTGTCCTACCACTTGGTGGCTGAGTTGCTGTCGTTCCCACACACTTCCACTTTCTTATAATACAGCTGACAGTTGACTGTGGAATATTTAGGAGCCAGGAAATGTCACGACTGGATTTGTTGCACAGGTGGCATCCTATCACAGTTCCACGCTGGAATTCACTGAGCTCCTGAGAGTGAGCCATTCTTTCACAAATGTTTGTAAAAGCAGTCTGCAGCCTAGGTGCTTGATTTTATACACCTATGGCCATGGAAGTGATTGGAACACCTGATTCTGATTATTTGGATGGGTGAGCGAATACTTTTGGCAATATAGTGTATTTACGCTGTCTTTTAGCTCTGTTTTTGGTCTCCACATCTCTTGAGGGAACATCTGCCTTTTCAGCTGCTAAATGCTCCACAAGCTCCAACAGCTGGCCTCTACCTGTATCTGTCTGGGGTTTAAATGGGGCCCAAGTGGTGTGCAGTAAGTATTTTTTAGTGTTGTTGTTTTGAAAAAAAACACACGAAAACACCTGCAGTAGCTGGAAATGATACGAATGAGAATAGTGAGACTTATTCAAAACAGTAAGGTTTCACACCAAAGCAATGAGCTGAAAGGTGCTACAGTTTTCTGTAGATGTTTGGAGCTGCAATCAAAAAAGACCAGAAGCTAGTATGTTCTACATATTGTAGTCTGAGGTGATTTTACTCATGTTTATGCTTGTTGTGTCTTTAGCCACTTGTCTGACGGCTGCACACTCTATTATGTGCTCCCACAGGATTATAAGTATTTCAGGTCATTGAAGCCTGCAAGACATACTCACTTAGCAACAAACACAAATGTATGCTGTGGCTTTTAAGATGCTCCCCAGCTGAGTCTACAAGGACTGTGTTGACCTGCTGGGCTTTAGTAAAACAACCACGCTCAGTTTTCCACGTTGATTGTGTGAGCCATTGCTTACAAACAGAATAAATAGTCACAGAATACCTCATTTACATGCTGATGACTGATGTCTCTGTTTGGACCTTGAATGAAACATACCGACACTTAACCAAGACCAGATTCAATTGATTTTGTTTTTTTTTTATTGTCAGGTTGTTTGTTTTTATTTAAAAGGGACATATTCAGAGTATAAATTAGAGAACATAGCTGCACTTTAACAGCACAGTCTGCCATGATTCATGAGTTAAGTGCAGAAATAAATACACATCCTAAGACCTTTTCCGCAAATTAGTTTCCCACCTTTTTGCAATTATATAGATTTAAAACGTAACACACTTCAAATCACCAACTGTAAATAACACCTCTTCAGATCAATAAACAGAAACGTATTTTAGATTATGCTGTCGGTTTTACAACAAAAATACAGACAGACATTGTCTTGTATTCAATAAACTGTATGAAAGGGTAGTAAAAGTCGATTTCAGCTGTGAGGCGATTAAGAGAAGGGAAGTGAGAGGAGAGGAAACTGTCAGTATAGGCTGTAAATTCCAACTGATGCCAGCAGAAGGTTCATTTTCCCAAAACCAGCTGAAGAATCAGACAAAAAACAATACATGACGATGGTGGTAAGAACACTCTGGCTCCCCACGTGTCTCCGTGACAGATGAGTAAAGTTGGTGAGAGACACTGATCATTCATCACAAGTCCTTCCCCAGCCTGTGTATCTCATCCAGGACAAAGTCCATGTCCTGCTTGCTGACCTGGGGGCTGATGACGATCATTCTGAAGAAGTTGGGTTTGTCCCCGTGGGGCTGGTAGCCCACCATCATGCTGCCTGTTTTCATCATGCGCTCTTTAATCACTGGGGCAACCTGCAGGATGACGGAGGATACATTGCAATGACTGACATAAAAAAATTGTTGGACATCAAGATATTTCTCTTTAGTAATGACATTTTTTACAGTGTGGAGCTTTTCGTAGAGCTCAGGGCCGTCAGGAAGGTTCTTCAGGCTTGGTGGAATGTACCAGAAGCAAACATTTGAAAATTCAGGCTGTAGAAGGGGGAAATCATTAGTGTTTTATAGCTTCACCATGAAATAAGCATAATGACGTGCAACTTAGTGGTTTAGGGTGTAATTATGGATGAACTTACTTCCATCAACAAACGGAATCCTTCTCTTTTCTTGATCTCTTCCGCAAGATACCTGCAAAAACGTACATTTAGCTTCAGAATCAAGAAAGGTTGCTTTGTGACATGTAGGCAAAAAGTCCATGCAATCAAACTTCATTTGCATAACACCTTTACTACAGGATGGTGCAATTCAATGTGTTTTGCAAGCTCATAATAAGACAAATGTGAAAAGTGAAACAATTTAAGACAAAGGCACAGAAGTAATCAAAATTAAATGATAATTATTAATTTTAGGTATTGCATGTTTCAGAAATGGTGTCAATCATGTATATATATATATATATATATATATATATATATATATATTTATTTATTTATTTATTTATTTATTTATTTATTTATTTATTTATTTATTTATTTATTTATTTATTTATTTATTTATTTATTTATTTTTTACATTTTTTACATCTTTAAATAAAATAGATGAAAGTAAGGGTTGAACAGTGGCTCGGTGGTTAGCACTGTCGCCTCACAGCTAGAAGATCCCCTGTTCACGTCCCAACCTGGGCCTGGGATCTTTCTGCATGGAGTCTGCATGTTCTCCCTGTGCATTAATGGGTTTTCTCCAGGTTCTCCAGCTTCCTCCCACAGTCCAGAAACATGCTGAGGTTAATTGGTGTTCCTAAATTGTCCATGGTTGTGAATGTGAGTGTGATTGTTAGTCTCTAAGTGTAGTCCTGTGATAGACTGGTGACCTGTCCAGGTGTCCCCTGCCTTCACCCTCAGTCAGCTGGGATAGACTCCAGCCCTCCATGACTCTAATGAGGATTAAGCGGTGTGTAGATAATGGCACTGTACACCGACTGACTTCTCTAAATCAAAGCAAAACAAAGACTTGCAGCAATCTATAGATTATTCAGTACTCTTTAATGCTGCAGTCTCTTCCTTGGTCTGCGTGTGTTAAGAATTACTCTAAATTTGTCAATGATAAAGTAATAATTGCACTTTTGTGAAAATAAATACAGCCATCCTTACACAAGCAAACATCTAATTCTTCTTCATTAACATCCAAAGATGAATTTCTGTCTTCACCTGCAGTCTGCACGAACTATGGTTCAGTAGTATGTCAGAACACTGCATCAGGTCCTCTGTGCTAGCCTGATTTAACCAAATCTGCCATCTTATCTGAGGTTTACCTGCAGTCTTACATTGCCTGTCTTTCCTCAGACTAACCTGGCCATGGCGAGGGCTCTGTCCACCCTCTCCTCCAGCTGACTGCTTCCTAAAGCCTTCCACATGAGCCAGAACTTGAAGGCATCAGCTTTCCTGCTGCACTGGAGCGACTTGTCCCCCGTGTCATAGCTGATGTCGTAGAACTTGTCCTGCTGGAAGAGGTAGGAGGCCCCAGAAGAGTGGCATAGCTGGAGACTCTGAAGAAGCACAATGACAAGAGCAGTTTATAGACACGGGGGGGAAAGAGTCATGAATGAATAGTTCGCATAGCCTTGCAAGACACTCAAATTACCATGAAAACTGAAGCAAAGACATTTTAAAAGCACTCAGGAGGGCATTTGTGATGGCAAAGAATGAATAATGTTACTCTGAATGAGCATGTATACACAAAACAAATGCAAATGGTACCGTATCAGGTTATAAGGTTATTGACCCCAGGTAGGGTTGCCACCTTTCAGAAATTAAAAAAAAAGGACGCCACCACGGCTCCTCGGGGCCACGGTTCAGTAAAGTTGGAAAGATATTCATAGGCTTCAGACTTCCGGCATCAATAACTCATTAAATATACTTTATCAAAACATAAACAATGCCTCTTTCCCATCGTTGTAAGGTAGACAATGTGCTACAAGCCCAGTTTTATCAAAAATAGCTGTCTTTCAAGCTGCAGGAAAAACACTGGTGTCAACAGGAGTCTGTTGAAGGCTGCCGTGATTTTGGTGACACTACATTGTATAAGAGTGAAGTTACTGAATATTTGTGTCTCTTCGCTGTTGCAGCGGCTTTGCAATTTGCAGACGGACCCTGTTCACAGCCGGCTGCACATAGATACCAATGTTATTTCTGCAGCTTGAAAGACAGCTACTGTTGATAAAACTGGGCTTGTAGCACATTGTCTGCCTTGCAACGATGGGAAAGAGGCACCGTTTATGTTTTGACAACCTATATCTAATGAGTTATTGATGCTGGAAGTCCGAAGCTGTGAATCTTTCCAACTTTACTGAACTGTGGCCCCGAGGAGCTGTGATGGGCGTCCTTTATTTTCATTTCTGAAAGGTGGAAACCCTACATATGTCCAAACTGTCCAACTCTTCCTCTAAAGCTGTGGTTGTTATAATGACGATATTTTGCAGGTTGCATTTTACAGAATATGTCTGCTGCACAGTTATCTGCTGCCACTCACACTTTTACAAATCTCTCTTTCTCCAAGTCTCAAACAAACCAAAATGCTCTGTCAGCATGACTTCAGTCTACTAATGTGAGACTACGAGAAAACGGGACTGTAGTAAACTGCATTGTCAGGCCTGAGACCAGGAACAGGTTGAAGCTTACTGATTTCCACTGCTCTTTTTTTTTTTTTTTTTACTGCCAAATGCTACACTGTCTGCATTCACACATACAGGTTAGACTGGAATCTTATCTCCACTTAGGTCTCAACTTGATAATGCTAATGTTCCTCTTGGCTTCATTCAGACAAACCTATGACTGTGACAGAGAGTCAGGGTGCAACAACATTTGTCTCGAGACTGGACAGCACATCAAGTGATGTATAAATAATGCATTAATCAAAAAGTGGCTGAATCTAACCTAATAGCAAATTTGTCAAACTGTTCAAAAAATGTGATATAATAATAGTCTAGTATATTTATGGTTTCTAAAACACTGAAAATGCTGTCCATGTGTGATTATAATCCAACTACTACTTAATAACAGCAAAATAAAAATGTCCAGATAGATCTGATGGAGCTCAATACTCAACCTGGACTGATGCTGTCCTCCACCTTGGGGATATTTTTTACGTATAAGTAATTAATGAAGTTACTGCTGTAGTGCCACATGTGTAAAATATGTGCAACTGTCTTGTTTGGGAGAGGCTCATATGGATCCTCATATCTGATGCTGCAAGTATTAAATAAACTAGAGGAAAGACTCCTACAAACGACTGGAGGTAACAAATTAAATTTACAGCTTTATTTTTATGCACATTTCAGTTTGTGTGAAGCTGTAGGGCAAGGTGAAAAGGGGAGTTTTATGAATATGGCACACAAATTGTGACATATTGTAGTATTGATGCTGAAATGTGGAAAAAACCTTCCCCAAACTGCCTCACACAAGCAGAAGTATGTTGCTTTTGACGTCTAGCCGTTTTCGTGGTTCAGATTTGCCCCATTTTGAAAGTGGTAAGTAAATGGTACTAGGTCAAACCTACTAAGGCTGCTGTCACAACTTCTGCAGAAAGGTTCCAGGGTGCTCAGAGCGTATGTTTACAAGGGTCTTTACAAAACAGATGGAGCACTTCTATGGTTTGGACTGTCATGAAATTGTTCCAGTTGAGTCATAAATCAAAATGATGAACTGTGTTACAAAATATGTGAGAAGAAGGTGCATAGAATTTTCAAGGGGTAACCAAGTCTAACTATGGCTTCAAAGGTGCAATTCAGCAAGAAACTTCGAGTCGCTGACCTTAAAACCCAGATTACAGCAGACTCAGCCATTTCTGACTCAAAACCTCACCTGAACAGACACATACTTTTTTACTCCTCTGATGCAAAGGTGGCCATAGACTGAAGTAAAATCCAACATGAAGTAGTCTTTGGGTCTGTAAAGGAAAGCCAAACCAGAAGTGCCTCCAACCTACATTCTTATTAATAACCAGCAGGGGGCAACAACTTTGGCTTCAAAAAGAAGTCTAGAAGTCTACTTCTCACTTAATCTGTTACCATGGTAAACATTGTTCTGATGAGTTTATAGTTCCAGTCTCTAGTTTCAAGTCTCTTTCAGTACAATATGGTGTTCATTTAGTGAACGATGCTCCTGTTAAGAGAGAAAATGACAGTAAAAGAGGGTGTGTTTCATGGCTTAATTAAAAGGTTGCTACCTTATAGTAGTGCTTAATGTCCTTGACTTGTCAGACAGATCTGCCCCTCATTTGTTGCATGTGGTTTCAATAAACCAAGATGGCACAAAAATGCTACATCAAACTATTTTTTTCTAAAATCTCACCTAAGACATGAAAAGACAAATGAGATCGGTGGATGAACAGCTCACCTAGCCACACTTCACTCAAATTGTAACGTATCGTGTTTGAATGCAACAGTGCAGTTTGTAATGTATTAGTGTGGAAATGTGCTTACTATGGTGACAAAACAAACTACAACGATAACTTCTACATTTCTAGCAACTGAATAAGCATGAGTTCAGTCAAAGCTGAATACAGGTGACCTCTGACCTGAGAATTCATACAAACCAACTGAACATCATGAAGAAACAGGAAATAGATGCTTTCCTTGTTTCTGAGGTGCATGAAAAATGGAGCAAGCTACCAAAATATAGAATTGTAATGTTATGTAAGCATAAACTAATGTTTTCTCTCTTACTTGTGTGTGGCACGTAAAAAATTTAAATTTGACATACGCACATTTGCTTGCTGTGATGCATTTTTTTTCTGACAACAAATAAAACTGGACATTCTGAAAGACTAACTGCAAAGCCTCATTTTAGGGCACTATAGAGTCAAAAACGTAAAACAAAACAAAACAAAGAAACCACTTGTCTTACTGTTTTGTCTCTGACCAGGAAAGCACAGCATTGCAGACATGCCATCAGCATCTTGTGAGGGTTCCAGGCCACAGAGTTGGCTCTTATCAGAAGCACACAGCAGAGAGACACTTTACAGTCAATGTGTTGTCACGTGAAACATCTGAAATTTCATCTCGCTAACATGTAGCAATGCTTTTTCCACAGTTCCGACACGAACAAAATGACAATGACATGATCTCAGTCAGTAATGTTACTATTTTGATGATGCTGTTTACCTGTGGATGCCCTTTAGCAAGTGTTTATGCTTCTTAGACATGAGAGCTGCTCCTCCCCAACATGCCTGGAGAAACGAACGAGAAAATAAGATGATGCGCACCGATGGCGGGACACGATTACAGGGAATGGAGGAACTAATTAATTATTGAGCTCACATCCACATGCAGCCACAGGTTGTGCTTCTCACAGATGTCTGCAATTTCCTCGATGGGATCAAAAGCTCCGAGCACCGTGGTTCCTGCTGTGGCGTTTACCATGAAGGGAAATGCACCCTGAACACACACACACACACACACACACACACACACACACACGAACATATAACTCTATATTTCTACAGTGTTTAAAGCCCTCTAAACAAAATCAATGACAAGACGGCTTCCTCACCTCACTTTTAGCTGCCTTTATTTTGTTCTCCAGGGCAGAAAGAATCATTTTTCCCCTGAAAAATGCACACAGTTTCACAATTCATGAGTCAGTCTGGGATAAAACAACAAATCAGTGAACAAATTTATTAAATCTTATCACTATCTGAGTCCAGTTAATACCTTTCTACTCCAGCACACTACCTCAGATGTCTTGGGAAAGAACCAGAATATCAGGAAAGTATGTGTGAGGAACTCTACCTCTTATCAGATGGCACCACATACACGTTCTTAGTTCCAATTCCCAGTAAAGCTGCTGCTTTGGAAACGGAGTAATGACACTGAAAGAGATTTTTAAAAAGAGTTATTTCTTCGAACACAAGCACAACAAATATAATCACACAATGCAGATCTGATTTCTGCTTCACTATGTGAATCGCTGTTTAATGAATCCAGGAGTGGAAGCTTTGTGAGCTGAGTGACTCTCATCAGGTGTCTTTCTCAGGGTTTTGTGTTTCAAATGACCATTTGTTCAGTTGTAACACTACTTTTGTGACTTCTGAAAGGTGCAATGAACTTTTTGAGAAATAGGCAATCTGGGCTCTCCAAAATACACATTAAACCATAAAGTGCAGGAGAAGATTACAGGACTAGAAAGTGCAATTTCTGCAATTGCAACAAGCAGTGAACTTCATGATACAATTCTAGCATGCCCTCAGGAGCCGTATAGCTCATAACTGCAATGGGCAACAAAGATCGGGGGATAACGTCACATTTCCTGAACCTGACTTTACCCAGCAGACACGGTTAAGTGGGAAGGATAGGGGTTCATCTCTCTGGAAACATCCTGGAGCAAAACTGAAAGGCAAAACCAGATTTTATGTTGCACTGAAACGGCAGAATCAGCTCAGGTTACAGTAGCTCTGGATAAGTGGAGGAGAAAACATATGAAAAAAAAACAACAACACATGCTACATAGAATGTACCCATGAGGAACAGCGTAGGTAAACTGAAAGGACTCAGAAAGGTTAGCAAATCAGATGGAAGAAGAGATGAAACGCTGACAGGGCAGAGACCTAAACCTGTGGTAGTAATGGTAGAAGGGTCATTCTAAAAGTTACATTTTGACTATTTCATATTTGTCTGTTTTTTTCTGTGCATAGGTATGTAATCAAGTAAAACATCTGTAAAATCTGAGGTCATAGTAACATTACTTTCTGAGTTTAAAAACTATAAAGAGGAGACGTCCATTTTCACAGTCAGGCTCCTTGGAGTAATGTTGCCCTAATGTTGGCTTTAAATACAAAAAACATATTTTCAATCATTATTTTTTTTCTCATAAAGTATGCCACTGACTGATACTGTTATACGTATTCAAAGCTCCTGTTGGTGCTCTAGTTGATGGACAGGGTAGACAGAAACATTTTGCACCATCATATAACTAGTTTGTATTATTCTTTCAAATCTATGGCATTGAAGACCATATGTAGATATCAATGAGTCTGGAAAATTTCAGGACTGTAGCTCTCAAGTTCTGTAACTTCAAGCATTGATCCACAGCTTGGTTCGAAGAAAATGATGCAAAAATCAACATGACTCCACTTCCTTAAAGAAGTTTTAGCTCAAAACTAATGTTACAAAAGACCCCAGATTGTACATATGGTCAGCTCAATCAATAAAAAAATTATTATTTTTTTTTTTAATCTGTCAAATTGAAGATGCTCAGACATGGGGCCTTTAGTGAAATGATGGAGAATGACCCATGAGTCTATATCATCAGATATGTGAGTTGTAAAATTACTATTATGTGCTGCTCTCCTGATGTTGTAGTAAAGGAAATACCTATAAATGCTTCTGCCTTATTATATACAAAATCAAAACATTACTCAGATTGTCGTACATGTGGGAGTCTTTGACATCCATATCGAGCTGTTTGAGTTGGAAATTTTCAACCAATTTTTTGTGGACTGCTACCAACAGTGGACTACTGGGACCGGATACACAGCAAATGAACTTCATCTTTCCAGTGCTGATGGCCTTCATCAGAGCTGATATGGAATGAAAACATTTACAGAAAAGAAAAGCACTCAGAGAGTACAGTTCTCCGACAAAGCTGTTCAGTTGTTGTATGATTTCCGGCAGATGAAATCTTTTAAAAATTGGTGCTCCGCAATTTTTAGTAGGATCATAATCATGTGATCATCGGCAGGCAGCTGATGTAGTGTTCACTTGTTGTCATAGTTACAGATGATACAGAAATCTTTAACAAAATCGTGGATTCAGACTATAAGTTGCATCACTGCCAAAATCTAATCATTTGGTCCTTTTGTCATTTCTGACTTTCCCTGAAAATTTCATCCAAATCCGTTCATTTTTGAGTAATGTTGCTAACAGACAGACAGACAGACTAACAAACAGACAAACCAACGGCAATTGTCACGTAATATTCTTGTGTTGTATGTTATCTTTGCCTTCCTTCTGGACATCCCAGAAAGTCCAACCAACATTCTCTGTGAATATCTGTCCCTCTCCCTCTCCCTGCTCAGCTGGGCTTCTCTGTCATAATGGAAGCGCTGATCCAAGCTGGGAACAAGTCTCCCATAGCCAGACCATTCTCTATCGCTGACACAGCGACATGTTGAATGGTCTGACTGCGTCTCATTGTCACTCTGCTACAGGAGAAAATGTGTTTGTATTTCTTAAACTAATCACTGCTGTCTTGGGTGGTGCTAAGCAATGTTGTCACTCTAAATGTATTTGGGGGAACTGTTTCGGTGGAACAGGGAGGCAAGCACTGTCACTAAAATGGGTAAGTCAACCGAGAAAAAAATATTATTGCACGGTCCACCACCTTCATCATTCTTGTTGTCTCTCATAGTTACAAGGATTTTTTTAAAAACATGGATGGATAAAGAGGAGGAGAAAGCTGTATTAAGTACACTCTAAGTACATTCCACCTCTGCTAAATCAGACATGCAATTCACAAACATGTCCTCTTCCCCACCTCCTTTCAGTTTACATTATCTAGTACACCTCTTTCTCTCGCTCTCTAGCTCAGTCTTCCTCCTAGCTCTGGCCTCAGTGCCAGCCATCATCTGAGAGAGAAACAAAGGACAGCCAGCACCCCGTCCATCTCCGTCTGCACCCATTGAACTGAGCACAGTTGGCGCTGCCAGCTGCACCAATAAAAACCAGCACAAAAGCAATACGGATCCCTGTCACCATGGAGACGTCATTCCTAAAAGTTCAAATATGGGATTAGGATCCAGTGGAGATGATGTTATCACGTCAACACCTTCCCAAATTCCTCTTTTAAAAAGGGTTAAAGGATAGAAATTGTGTGCAACTCCGCCTGCACTATTATCAAGTTGATTTCTGTTTGCCCTCAATGTAAAATTGTTCAAACACAGCGCTTGGCACTGCTAAATGTCAGAACCCTCCCAGGAAAATCTTTTTTGACCAGCAACTATTTTCCCATATCATAAATGGATTTTATGTTTTAGCTGAGACATAATGAAACCAAAACAATAGTACTACAGTTTTGTGAATGTGCTCAGAGCAGAGCAGAGAGGAAGTGGAGTTACTGTTTAATCAGTGGTAAAGAGAAGTAACACTCAGTCCTTTTAGATCCTTTCTATATCTTTCTGACATATTAAGAGAAGCAATTAAAATCATTTTATTAACTGTCACCAAAATATGTGGTAACATTTTTCAATGATCGCTCAAGAATCATCTTTTCTAGAAACATCTGGACTTTTTCGGCATTTACACAAATCTGACCACAGAACCACAGTAAAGGTCTTAAAGAGGATTTGTTTACCTCTGAAGGTCTTATTATCTCTAAAGTTAAAGTGTTTGATATTGTGGATCCCTCCTGTGCGGTCTTTAATGACTGCCACCTCGCACACTCATAGTAGGTCTGATATCATTTAAAAAGCAATACATCAGTGAAAACAGTAGTGTTGATTTATTCATGCATCCATCCATGACTTCCCTCCTTTTCAACCTCATTTAATGACCTCTTAGACACCTTTAACTTTAAATTCATATCTGGTAAGCATAAGGCACACTGGAGGAACGTCCCACTGGCCAAAATGCCAAACAAAGAAAAAGTATGAAGCACAGCAGAACATAAAAGGCAAGAAATAAAACTCCAGAAATACTGTGAGCTCTGCAGAGAGAGTGGTCATATTTATGGTGTCAGGCTGAACAGTCTGAGGCAGTCTTTTTTCCTTAGGTATATAAATAATGACAATAAAAATGCATACACTTAATATGATGTTGAGAACAAGGTCACCAATCCACAAGAACCAACATCTGTGGAATTTGTTTCTGCCAAGTCAGGCAATGACTTTTCTTTAATTTTTTTGGCACAATCTATCAGTACAACTATTAGTTCTACCTCACTGAATCACAATATTATGCCTCAACATTCAGCAAAGATAGTAAATATTAATTGATTCCACTAAACCCAAAAAATCTTGAGTAAATTATCTTCACCTGAAGGTACCTTGATGTTCTGCCCACAATCCTCTTTTAAAAAGTTGTTAGTTCTTTCTCAGTGGACTTGCACGGATAGCTATTAATTCATCACTTTCCAATGTGTGTCTATCTTGACAGCCTGTATTTGAGGAGCAAAACCCAAGCTAGAAATATAGGCGTTACTCTGGAGATTCCAGCAGCCACAGAAAACCAGATCAGCCTTCTACCACCTTTCAAACTGCAGCACGCAGAAATATGTAAAAGCAAAGAAAGACTTTTGAAAAGAGACAACATTTCTCCTACAGTTCTTCCTCTTTCTGTTCTGAGTCCCTAACACCAAACAAGCACAAGCAGGTGTCTCAAACACACAATAACATTCAAACTTAAACTCCAGCTTCATTTGGGGCTACTCCCATAATTCACACTCCACTTTCTAGAATGAAGACCCTCATCTAACCCATTGTGCTAACATATCCTTTTCTCACTGTGGATTTTGTTGCTGTTTTTGTTTTGGTTTTTTTAGTTATTTTTTGCCTTTTTAAAAGGACAGTGGTGAGAGACAGGAAACATACCTTACCTGCAGCAAAGGGCCCTGGAGAACCCATATCTGGTGAGATATGGGTTTGAAAAAATCTAATCCAGTGAATTTCGCTGGATTTTGGTAGATTTTTTGTGAATGTTGTTAAGAAAATATTAGCAGTTTTACTGATATATATGTAATCATTTTAGATATATTTAGGATTTATTTGGAAGATTTTTACTCATTTTTTGAAAATATTTACAAGAATTTTCTTGCCAAATTTGGGGGATTTTTTTTTTTTTTTAAATAAAACTTTCAAGGGAAACTTCTAAGGAATTATTGGAATTTTCTTCCTGAAGGTTTTGCAAATTTTCAGAAATTTGAGGAACTTTTTTTCTGAATTTTTGGATTTTTTTCAGACAAAGACGCAATATTTTTTGGCACCTATAAATGAGGACAACAGGAGGGTTAACATTATTAGAAGAATCATTAATTTTATGTCAAAGATCTGTAGAAATACCTTTATGCCCAGTAGATTGAACTACGGTAACTTACTTTATAAGGGCCTGCCTAAAAATACGTTACCAGTTTGACAGAGAATTGATTTTTAAAAAGTCCATAAATAAGTCCATAAATCACTTAAGGTTTTAGCTCGAAGTAAATCTTAGCTATGCTGCTTGTGCCTGAATTCTCCAGATTTCTCAGGTCTGCTGGCTCTGGTTCTTTCTCTAAACATGGTGAAGCTGCTTCAGGCTTCTTTGCAGCTCACATTTGAAACAAACACAGACACAAGACAAAGCTACTTAATGAAAGCTAAAGATACGTCTGTTTACTGTTGCTTTTAATTAAGATTATGTTTTACTTAATTTTCCATTCTAATTTTATCCTTTTTGTTTATTTCTGTTATTTTTTTTGTAAATATTTTACAGGATCTGTGTGCAGCACTTTGAATTCCTCTGTGATTAAAATATGAATTTCTCTGAACAACTGACTAAAAAGAATGGTAACAATAAAGATGGAAGGAAATTTCAGTATAGGCAATTTATATTAAAAAATTTTCATTATGGCAAAAAAGGGTATATTTAGCTTAGGAATAAGGAATAGTTGGTCCCTGGAAATATGTGTTGATTTAACTCAGATCTACAATCACTACAAAATCCCACCCACAAATATCTTTTGGCATGGCATTTAGTGATCACCTTACACACTTATCAAACCTACCTCCTGTGACGTGAACATGACCAGTCGTGGAGCAGCAGAGAGGCCGAACTCTTTAATGTCAGGAGAGTGATTGTACCTGGCTAAGTTCATGGCGTACATGTTGGACATTGAGCCACCTGGAAGGAAAACAGCATAGAGGATGGAGTTATTAAAGATATTATGGTATAACATCATCACTGATGTCTGCACAGTGGCGTAGTGGTTAGCACTTCTGCCTTGCAGCTAGAAGATCTCCGGTTCGTGTCCCGGCCTTCCTAGGATCCCTCTATATGGAGTTTGCATGTTCTCTCTGTACATGTGTGGGTTTTCTCCAGGTTCTCCAGCTTCCTCCCACAGACTAAAAACATGAGGTTAATTGGTGATTCTAAATTGTCTGTAGGTGTGAATGTGAGTGTGACTGTCTCTATATGTAGTCCTGTGATAGACTGGTGACCTGTCCAGGTGTCCCCTGTCTTCACCCTCAGTCAGCTGGGATAAACTCCAGACCCCCATGACCCTAATGAGGATGAAGCGTGCATAGATAATGGATGGATGGATTATCACTGATCTGCCCTTGATTCCTCACATGCTGTATGTAACACATGGAAATAGATGGAAACATTATTCAAGCCTCCATTATACAACATGGAATGATGACACGTGGGTGGTCCACTCCTGATTAGAGGCCTGCATGTGGCAGACAGTTGGCAGCCACCAGTGGACCCCCCATGGGTCATCACTCCTCACAGCATGTGGGCCAGATTTTGCAATCAGGGAACTGATTTTCTCTTGTCCTAAACACCAGTATCTGTCGGTGATTGTACCTGCATTGAAAATTCCGTCTCCTCCTTCCTCCCAGCCGATTAGCTCCATCATCTTCCTCAGCACAGCATCTTCAATCAGGGTAAAGACTGGAGCTATCTCATATGTGTATCTGATGGAAACCACACGTATCGATGCTCAAAAAAAAAATGCATCACTGAAGAATTGCACATTTCTCACTCTTTTTTCACAATCAAATCATAAAAAATAGGAATCAAATATTTATTCAAATAAAGAGTTAAGACAATGCTCATTAATTTTTTCAGAGGTGCTTGAAAACATTCCAAAATCAGCATTTGTAACCTTTCGACAACAGTTTTAGCAAACACAATATTTATAGCTGAAATGTTGCTTTAATTTCTCATTTTAAATGAAAAAAGAAAGCACTTATATTGCTGAAACTAAGAAACAATGCAACATCGTCATCTCCACAAGTCCATCTGATTTGCCGCAAACTGAACATATTGTTGTATAGTGAGGTTATTCAGATGACAATCACAATTTTAAGGGGTGATGCACTTTCTTAGAGCACTAGTTTACGTAATACTACAACCATGACAACACCATGACGTCACATCCTGTAGGATTTCTGACATTTAGCTGTTACATTATTTGGTGTAACTCACAGACTGGGTTTGAGGGCTTCAGCAATGAAGCTAGCCACCATGGAGTAAGGCTCCATCCCAGCATACAGCTGGTTGAAGAAACGAGGATGGGCTAGAAATAGCAGAAAACAGAGTTAGAAAAGGTAACAGATCGATTACACTTTGGGATTACTAACTGTCTATGTATGCATGTGTTCTGATGTATGTTTTTTGCAGCCACGAGTGGCAGTTACACAACACAATTCTACTCCAGGCTCTTCATATAACAGCAAGCAACAGTGGAACCATAAGTCTAACTCAGAAAGTGGCAGCTACACAGTACTGTCTCTCTAAAGTTTGCTGTCATGAGCTTCCCTCCTCTTAACCCCGCCCTCCCCTCTGTTCATTCTCCAATCAGCACCTGTCAACTGTCCTTCCAGCACACAGTCTCCACCCACTGCCACTCCCCCTGCTTTGTCTGTCAGCCAATCAGCTGCCAGCTTGTTCATTCTGCCACTCACCTGTTGTTTTTTTCTCATTTCCCCCTCAGTATATATTTCAGTCTTTTGTGGTTCTCCAGATCATGGTTTGTGCCCCTGATGACTTCATGTCCTGCCTGTATGTGTTTTCTTGATTTTAACCGATGGCTGCTTCCCTTTGTTCAGCGAAGTCACTGGTTTTGTCTTAATCCTGCCTCGGCTCTATGATTCTGCTTGTGGGTCTTCTCTGATTTGCTACGCTAACACTAGTCACCATGAGCTACTGGTCATACCAGAGGGCTGTACTGCAAAGCAAGATTAGTGGGGTGGTGGGATATGTTAAGCTTAAAGTCAGAGTTTTCAGTGTCACTTAGATAGCTCCCTTCTAACCTGGCTAGAGCACCATGGTAACTTATGCTGCGTTGCTAACCTGGTCTGGAGCAGGTTATCTTCAGAGTTTTGCATTTAAATAGACTGTAAGAAGTGTCTGCATTCAATCAAATCACCACCTGATGATTCTCTATGAGTGAATCTCAGCTGAGGGAGCATGTTATGACTGCAAACTGTAATGCAGTTACAGTCTTTAGCTATAGTTATGTTTGGTCTTGATTTGCTGCCAAATCCATTTACACTGCTGGTACTGCTGCTAATAGAACACAGGTTAGAAAATGATCACAGTACTCATTACAGAAATGAATCAGTCAATAACATTGCACTTCAGTATAATAGGTTTGAACATATGGAGTTTTAAGATCACCGGCTCTTACGTGCAGCTGTTGCACAGAAAATTAAAAAGTGGCTGCATTGATCAGTAAAACAAATATTTTAACACCTGATAACAGTTTTCTACCAGAATTCCTGTCTTACATCATTTGCAGTAGCAGCATCATACATTTTTATATTTGTTGTGGCGCTCCATTAAAACAGCCTGTGGACTGATGTAGGTGGGACACCATCTGTTCGTTTTGTGGGAAAGAAGACTCGCATAACCAGTTACATTTTCACATTTCAAAACAAAGACTGAGTTGACAGAGAAAGCTGATGACTGCCTTTGTGACACCTGTTATCTCTGTCTGTGGTTTTAGTTTTTGTCATGCCGACTTACGCAAGGAAAGACTGACTAAGTCAAACTTGCATCATAGTAAAGCCCTCTGACTAAGTAAGACTGGAGCAATTAACTTTTCTTTTGTAAAATTCCCATTTCTTCTCTAGAAAGGGCCTTGGGCCTGGTAAGCTGTTCCTACTCAACAACCACAAGACTCAAAATGGCTACAAAGATACGCAAATCAACTACAAAGGATTGAGAACAACTAAAAAGAGATGCACATCAAAGACACACAAAACAACACCCATAGAGGTGCAAGAAACATAAAATTACCACTAAGATTCTTAAAATGACTACAAAAAGGTAAGGTGCACAACTTTTAGAAAAAATGTGAAAAGAATCAATCAGAGATGTGAAATGATCATAATGAGAACAAATCCAGCATGAAAACACATCAAGCAATTATAGACAACAAAAAGTAAAAGGACTCATAGTGACTACATAGAGATGCAAAATAGCCTGCAAAGAGGCACAGAGCAACCTTCCAAAAGATGCAAACTGACTACAAAGATGCACCCTGGACCCACTGTCTCATAAGCCACCCATGGTTTAGGTCAGGGTGAACTATTAAGTATTTAATACACAAATGACTGTCAGAGTTCATTGAAAGCATCTCACACTACTTCATGAATGCCAGAACAGCTGAGTAAGCTGCTTTGTAAAAACTGTGTCTCTGTGTTTTGATCTCAATTCATTAAAGTTAGAGGACTTACTGGTCTTGACGCTGTATCTGATGGCATCTCTGCAGCGCTGCAGGATTTTGGAGTCAGACTCTCCTCCATCTCTCAGCTCAAGGTCCAGCAGCTCCTTCAGCTGATCAGGGGAGCGCCACTCACAAACCTATCCAACAAAAAGGTCAAAGACAGCTGTAGCAGAATTTAATGTCATGCTTACAAAGAAGAGTAAATAAGTGCATTCCTACCTTTTCTCTGACATCAGTCGCTTTTTTCACTGCATCTTCTATAATGATGGCCATGGACTGGTGAATGAATTCTTCTGCTGCAGGTATGTCCAGAGTGGTACCATTCAGGAGAACATCATCAATCACAACCGGAGAACATTTCACTGAATGTCCAGGGTCTGTTACAGGGCTCTGGCCTTCACTGGGATTCTCTTTTGAATAAAGACAAATCAAATCATTTGAGTTTAGACATCAGTGTTTTTTTCAAGTAATAGTTATGTGTTCCATGAAAAGCTGAGTGGAGGTAGATCAGGTCCAGGATTACCCCGACACAAGCTTCCTTTGTAAGCTATAATACAATACAATACAGGCCTGCAGGCAGGCAGAGGAGGAAACAAATCTTTTCCTAAGGTCTTCTGACTCAGTCATTAATCTTTCTCCTGGTACTTTCTACTTTTTCACACTTGTATAGTTCCTCAATCAACTCACTGAGAACTTGTTTTTATTATCTGTAAGACAACTGATTTTAGACACCTGCAAAGTAGCGATGTTATGAAAAGCAGTATAATTTTTGCAATATTGTTTAAAATTAATCCTTTATTTATTTAAAAAGATTATAACCTAATTAAGAAAAAAAGCCTTCCATTCTTACCTTTGACATGTCTCTCCATGTTTGATGCCACTGTCTGTGCTGATCACTGTATGCGCTCACTGCATGACTTCTGTATTTATAGCTGCATGTCACTGCCTCCCATTGAGCTTTATTTTCACCACAACGCTGCATCGCGATGTTGCCTAACTTCCAGTAATTTTCCATGTCAACAGTCAGACAGGCTTGTGCTGAGTAAGAAAAATTCCACTAACAAGCTTATAAAACTACTGGCTTGTTTTTGCTTGCACAAAACATAGAATGTTTGAAGTTTCCAGCCAGCCGTTTTACACCAATGTGTGAATAGTTTTTTTTCAATTTCTTTTCTCTGTTTTCATTTTGGCACCTCAATTTCAGCTATGTAGATTTTGGGCTAAGGCTACATATAGAAATTTTTACAGTTGCATGCAAAATTATTCAACCCCCCTGACATTTTTGATATTCTGGCAAAAATGAGCAACATTACAACTGCAGGCAATTACTGAATCATATAAAAGGTGAACACGTAGTCTATTGAAATACAATACCAAAGCAAAAATCAAGATTTAATTCAGATTCTATTCAGAATTTCAACTTTTTTTGCAAAAAGCAGGTTGCAAAATTATTCAACCCCCTATGAGGCTGTATCTTCAGCACCCTTTTGCTGCAATGACCTGCTGTAGACGGCAGGTATCGTCCCTAACAAGTTTCTGGCAGCTCTCCTTGGGAATTATAGCCCATTCCTCGTGGTCAGTCGTCTCCAGCTCAGCAATGTTCTTAGGTCTACAGTACACATTATACCATGGGGGTTGAATAATTTTACATGCAACTGTAACTAGCAATCAATCAAGCTTTATACATTTTAAACTATTTTAAATCCCTTTTCCCCTAAATCTCACTTTTTTAAAAAAAATTCTGTAGTTCTACATTACAATCTGGTTCCAGTTGTGTAACAATGGTGAACAGTAAAGCTCAAGGTGTGTGAGGTGGAAGGACGTCATGTTGCTGTGAGTCAGTGACTGTGATTTAGATTGAAGGAATGTGTGTCTGAGTGCAGCAAGCACTGCTGGCTGTCATTCTTCTGGCATGTATCAGTCACTTTTACATTAATGTTCCTCACAGCTTCATTCAGACATAACCACGGCAGTGAAGAAAAGAGCCACAGTACGTGTGGAATATTTGTCATGAACATGAGATTGTACTAATAAATAAAAGACTTAACTAAATGTGTTGTAACTATTGTAGTGGTTTAAGTGCGGCTAACAGTGACTCTGTGTGAGACCGATCACCTCACTGGAGTGTAACTGTCTGTTACATCCTGATCAATCCTGTCTCCATGTCTGGGGTAAGTTTAAATTTTAAGTAATTAGTGAAGTTACTACTGTTGTTCCATGTGTAAAAACACACAACTCTGTGCTGCTGTTTGATGCTGCAGATGTTAAATAAACTCAGAGGAGAGACTCCTACACACAGCTGGAAGCAGACAAACTAAGCTTCAGATCCTACCAATCACAATCCAAATAACAGCCATTATTTGTGAATATTTCTGTTACAGATTCTGTCTTCATTGCAGTTAAAGTTTTATTTTTATGGACACCTCAGTTTGTAATAGATGTGAAATTATAGAGCAAAGTCAATGAGAAATGGTTTGTTTTCTGGCATGCAAACCCTGCCTTTGACACTCTCTGTGATGTTTTTTTTAGCGCAATATTTTATTTATTTATTTGTTTTTAATCAGATAAAACCTATTGAGATAAGGCTCTCTTTCACAATGGTGATCTGGCCAAGAGGATAGCAGCACATGTCATAAAACAGCTACAAAGAGGTGGCAGTATAAGTTAAAACCTTAAAAAAAAAGTGTTTTACAATAGAAAAAGTGTGGGAGCTGTAACACAGACAACAAACAACAATTTAAGATTTAAAAAACACAAGCACTGTGCAATGGTCTCACGCCGTCTGTCCTCAGGACAGAACGGAAGGCTCCAAGTGGAATAAATTCAGACAGTTTCAGTTCAGTCTGCAGAGTATTCCATGCCGAGGGGGCAGCAAAGCTGAAAAGCTCTTTTTCCAAGTTCAGTCCTTCCACGGGGAACAGGTATAACAAGAGTAGTGCGGGAACATAAGGCATAGGAACTGTTTGTTCCTTGTAATAACCAGCATTGTGACATACTGCAGGTTAGGACTTGTGCCATGTTGAAATTGATTTGGAAATGTTACTGGCCAGACCTAGGTCTGTTGCAGGTTTTACAGAAAAGTTGCGTTGATGCCAGGTCAATGGAAAGAATTGTATATTTGCTGTCTTGGCCAGGCTTCCCTTGAAAAAGAGGTCATTGTATCTTAATGGGACCGACCTGGTTAAGTAACGGCTAAATAAATAAAATAAAAAACATTTGACAGATGCTTCTGTGTGCAACCAAGGATTTTGTACAGGTTTTACCGTGAAGGCGTTCATGCAGGTTTACCTTTATAACCCCACAATGAGTAATATACTGTATGCATAATCATAGAAGTTACACTGTAAATGCACTTTTTAATGTTCTGACACCAGCGGGACGATGATCATGACTTTTAAGAGTGTCTGTTTACAGACTGAAGCTAAACGTCTACTGTTGTACAACACATCTATTCAACAGCCTCCAGCTACATGACTCACCATGCAGCTAAAGTGATGAACATGACATAAGCAGTTAAAGAACACTAAGAAGAACATCAAATCCATTGTTTAAAATCCACATCCAATAGTTTACAGCAGCCATTAAAGCTAGAAATGAATGATTAAGCAGACCAGCAGACTGAGGTTAATTTAGCTAAAATAGGTTTTCTTTAAGAATAAAGTTTATTGCTCTGTTATTGATCAAAGTACACAATACATGTCCCTTACTCTAAAGTATATCTTCGGACAGATTTTCGATACATTGAGCAGTATAGGAATAAGTTTATATGCTTTCCCACATCTTATGTTCTCTTCCGACTTCTGCTCTTTGGCAGCCACAGGCCAAATAAATCCATTTCTACCTATCTGGTGTGGAAATTGAGCACAAATGCTTCGGCCTTATCACACACATTTTAACTAACTCAGTCAAAGAGAGAGACAAAGACACATGGGTTAATGTAGATTATAGGATTGGGTTCATATCACCAGCTTCATTAAGTCCATATTACTCCACAAGAATGAATCAGGCTTTAATATAATGCTGTTTGTCTTATAACCTGAATGATACTTTGTCGCTACAAAGAGTAAACAATTCTCTCAAAACCAGAACATTTGAGCAAAGCTGCCCAACCATGAATTCTCTCTTTTCAGAGTCTATTTATTGCAAAGCCTGCA
Organism: Amphiprion ocellaris; assembly: GCF_022539595.1. Lineage (NCBI taxonomy): Eukaryota > Metazoa > Chordata > Actinopteri > Pomacentridae > Amphiprion > Amphiprion ocellaris. Next base: position 32,289,885 of record NC_072774.1, read on the forward strand.
TTTGCATTTTGTCCAGCTGTGTGTGGGTGAGATGATACATGTTCAAGAATAATAACGCACAGGCTTCATGCTGTGTATAAATCCAGCTGATTAGCCAAGCAGGAGGCTTTAATGTTTGAATGTGAGGCCTGGAAGAGTTAAAACAGCCTCAGCATGTTTCCACACCTCAGCCTTTTATGAAGGCCACTTAGTCTTGACAATAGTTCTTATACATACAAACAACTAATGATTTCACTCACTGCACACGTGGACAGTCTCTGTTTGCCACTTTGTTCACATTAATGGTGTTTATCTGATTTGTGTGTTTGTTTGGTTTTTTTTAGCACAACAATTGCTGTGCCTTAAACCACCTTTGAAAGGTTCATGTTTCTACCAGAGAGGATGCATATTCTGGACAGGGAGGTTACCAAAAATATTCTAGTTTTGAGAACACTGAAAGCAGAAAGCAGATTATAGGTTGTCATCATGTGGTTAAAAATGGTATTGCAGTAAAGACAATCTGGGCCTCAATATGTAATTTCCATCAAATCCTTCTGTTTATGAATATTTAACTTCCAGTAACATGTTGTACTTGAGTATCTGTTGCAGATGAATCAAATGATTGTAAAGTTAGAATAAAGGGGGGGAACATACTGTAAGGAAGCTGAACCCCATGTGGCGCACTGTGGCTACATTTGAATAAATTTGGAATCAGATATGCTGCTTTACTTATGGTTTCCATTTTTGTATTTACGAGCATATAAACTGATGTAGGTAGAATCAGTGAACGTGTAAAACAGCCAAATCTGCCTCACACTGGTATGCTTTTACGGTGAGTGATCTCATGAAAGCAAAACTTGATCACACCTTCACTTAAGTGTTTCTGTTCATGGTTTTACACCCAGCTGGCAGCAGGAACACAGCTCACCACAAACTGCTTCCTGTGTTTCGATAGTAAGACTGATTCTGCAGCAGTGAACGGATGTGACAAATGAATGAATCTGACTCATTAGTTGTAAAGGTCTCCCTCTACCACTTCATTAATTACTCTAATGACTGGCACTGTTAAAACGTGCAGTGTGGGATTAGTGATTACTGCATGCTCATTTAAGCATGTTATTTCTCTTTTCATATGGGGTGACTAGAAGGAGACTTTTGCACTTTTTTTTAACACCATAAAATACTTGACGACAGAGGAGAAATGCAGAAGCTGCAGATATTCAATGCAAATAAAATCAACCTTTCATGAGCATGTGCTGTTAGACTTCTTTGGTAACGACTGATCACAGATAGAAGATGAAGCTGTGATTGGAGAGAAACTCAGTCATGCAATGCTTTAAAAAAAGTTTCTCATCCAAATTTCGCCAACCACCGGATGTGGAAAATGAAACCGATCTATCTTTGGTTTTATTTTCACATATATTATGCAAAATAGGTGTGGAAAACACACATATTTTGTCCTCTCAAGCGACACCACCCTTACCATCTCTGGGCTGTAACTTTTAATCATTCCTCTGGTACACATCTCTCACTTTAATGAGTTGTGTTTACCTCTGCGGAAGCGTATGAACAACCTTAACAATGCAAGCCTGTAAATCATGTGTAAAGCTGACTCTGGCCAACTGTAGGACTCCCACCTTGTCTCTCCTGCAGTGTGTGGCATGTGCATTATTATATGTGTTCTGCAGATGCTGCAAAGAAAAAGGAGGTAATTTATGTAAGGAAGGTTGCTGTACAAGATACATTCTGCTCCAAGAAAAAAATAATGATTGTTCTTTTGCGATTATTTGCCACAAAAGGTCTGCGTCTCGCTCTCTGTCTTTTACTCACTTCTAGGGAACGACACAATGCATGTACAGGCTCAAAGAGAATCACTCAAGTATTGTAAAAGGTGAAGCAGTCAGCGCTGTGAATTAGAATGGACAGCCATGAAAGGGCTGTGGCAACCAGTGCAGAAACAAACATCAGCTGCCTTTACATACATTACATGGAGACAAGGGTATTTTATTTTAACGCAGTTTGTTAGAACTAAATTCAGTATGTGTGCTTTTCATTAATGCATGTGCAACCACCTGCTAATCCAGTGACAGTGAACAACCCACATGCACCACACAGATGTGCGCATTACTGACTTGACTTTAAAAGTAGACATCAAAAATTAATCCAGTCTTGACTGTTTTTACACTGTATTTCAGGGACTTGGCGTGAACACATTGATTGTCTCTAGTTTTTAAAAGCCACTAACACAGACAAACAACAAGAAAAGCACTTAGAAAGCGCAGTACTCCACCAAGGTTGTTCATTCCCCATATGGCATTGTCAGAAATGCAGCATATTTTGTAGAAATGCAGCATTTTTTGGAGAAAGGTAGCATTTGTTTATCAGTTATTGATGATCAGAAATCATGGCAACATAGAATGTGTCCATTTAATATAGATGTACCCACAAACAAAATGACCTTGCGCTGAGCACAGGCATGTGTTCTGCATGTGTACGTTATGTACGGATACCGAATCACGTGACCTAAATATGTAGCGGGAATTGATGGGACTCAGAAACACCCCCACAATTTAATCAGCTGTTCCTTGAATCATTTCTGACAGATAAGTCCTCAGGGGTGGATTTGTAGTAGGATCACAATCATGTGATCAACAGCAGGCAGCTGACGTAGTGTTCACTTGTTGTCATGGTTACAATGACGTCGTGCTGCTATCTCACAATGATACAGAAATCTTTAACTAATCCATGGATCCAGACTATAAGCTGCATCACTGCCAAAATCTAATCACTTGGTCCTTGTGTCATTTCTGACCTTCCCTGAAAATTTCATCCAAATCTGTTAGTCTGTTTTTGAGTAATGTTGTGCACAGACAGATTCACAGAAGGACAAAGGTACGCCGATCGTCACATAACTCCACTGTGTTTCTTGGCTGAGTAGTAAAACACTCAGTCACACAAACATATGACACACAGGCTGAAAAAGATATTTGGTTTGTTGTCCCTTTTGGATCTTTGCAGTTATTTTGTGTTTCTTTGTAGTTGCTTAATGTAGTTTTGCGGCCTTGTGGCAACACTCTGAAGTTGTTTTTGCCTCTGTGATTATTTTTGCCTCTTGTTGTTGTTTGCATTTTCCTGTATTCATTTTTCCCTCTGTAAGATGATTTTGAAGTCGTTCAGTGCATTTTGTAGTTACTTTTTTTTATCATTCTCTAGTTGTTTTGGCTCTCTTTGTGCTTGTTTTGCCTCCTTTTGTAGCTTTGCACTTCATTTTTATGTCTGTTTGTAGTGTCATCGGTCTTTATTCAATTTGGCTGTAACTGTAGTCATTGTGTTGTTTTCTGTTATGTCTGCATTTTTCTGCCGTTGTTTTATGTCTCTTTGTGATTACTTTGCCTCTTTGTGTTGTTTGCATCTCTGTATTCATTTTCGGTTTTCTGAGGTTGTTGTGTGTCTCTTTACAGTTGTTTAATGTCTTTTGTAGTCCCTTTGCATCACTCTGTAGTTGTTTTGTCTCTTTTCATGCTTTTTTTGCCTCTTGTTGTAGCTTTGCATCTCACTTTTAGTCTTTTTGTAGCGTAATCTCTCTGTAGTCAATTGGGGTGTGTCTGTGGTCAATGTGAGAATTTCTGTAGTCAATTTGCATCGTTATGTATTTTATTTTTTGTCTTTTTGTAGTTGTTTTAATCTCTGTGTAGTTGGTTTGTGTCTCAGTGTACAATAAACCTGCTTCAGTGGCATTTTCCAGGTAAAAAGTAGAAACAATTTAAAATGAGTTGGCCAAGAATTGATCCTTGTGGAACCCCATGCTGCAGTAAAACCAAGAGTTTTACTTTAAATTTCATTTACTTCATCGGTGCAATGTTTGTGTGCTTTCATCAGATTAACAGTCACCAAAAAAAAAGTATCTTAAGAAAGATCTGTTTGTTTTTCACATACAATGTTTAAACAATACAATATTTAAAGTGTGAAGAGCACAAGGAAAAATAAAATTATAGAACATCTTTCTTGTGAAATAAGCAACTTTGGCAGACGACTTGCATGTAGAAGTTGACCGAGAAAAAAAGGTTTACAGGAATTTTAAATAAGAAGGAAACCACTGAAGCACAGGGTCTGGTAGACCAACCTTTCACATGGAATATCTTGTTTAACTTTGCCAAAGCAGAGTTAATCATTGATATAGATAAAGTACAGATAAAGGTAATAAATTGGTATAGAAGTGGGAGAACTAAAAAACAAACCAATCTTTCCACGTGGTCTGTCGTCTTACGTTTCTTAAAGTAAGAAAAAATAGAATGACATCATGAAAACCTGACAGACCAATGAATAATTTACATTTTAGAGATTTAAATACATAAAGATATGACAAAACACAAACATTGAGATTTAATTTGCGAGTTAATTTCCTGAGAAACCTTTGAACAATGGCTAGTCTGGCAGATTGCAGGGACACTGCTGTCAGGGTTAAGCCTCTTCCATGATTCTTCTCTAGAGAGCAGACTCAGTTCATCACGGAGGTGAGCCTCATTACAGTCTCCAAACATTTCTTTTTGTTCAGGAAACCTCCCTTTGCTTCAGCAGACAGTTGATGAATTGTCAAGTTCTGGAGGTCTTCCCAAAGCAGCGAGGCTCTTTCATCTCCGCACTATCCCTCTCCTCGTTTCTTTTTGCGAGGATGGATGCTAACAGAACCTCTCTGTCTGTCTACTGGTATCCAAGACACATAGATTTAATGGCCTCGGGTTCCCCAAACTGCTGTAGGACTGCAGCTTTGTTTTATGGGCCAGTGAAGATGTTTCCTGGTTGGGAGATAAAGCAGCCTTTTGTATTGCTCAGCCAAGACACATTGCTTGTTACTGTGCATAGAACTGAAGAGAAAATGTGAACAGTATAATGCATTGAGCTTCCTGAGCAGAAACAGATGGTATGACTGTTTGATTACAGGTGCAATGTATTATAATAATATTTTTTTATTCATTTATGGTACATAAATCATTGATCCATCAGCAAGAACAACTTTTAGGTTAATAAGATGAAAAATCTTAAATTCATCAAAAGGTAGCTTACACTGACATCACAGAACTTAGTGTATGATTTTCACAAAAACAAAAACTAAATTGATTTTGTACCTTAGTGGTACTTTCACAACGGCCATTTGATTAAAAATATCTCCATGTGTTTAGTGAACATAAACGACCACAAGAAATGGTCACAGCAGCTTAAAGTTATGGATAAACAGATGAATTTTTTGGGTTAAAAATAATTAGAAAAAAAGCAATATCTAGTGAAATATGATGCAGAAGCTAAGTGGTGTGTAAAGGGTTGAAATATTAAACTACAGGTAATAAAAAAAATGTTTTAAGATAAAAGAAGATAAGATAATCCTTTATTGCTCACCACACCACGGGAAATTTGCATATTTACAGCATCAACATATTTGCAGTTTTAGTTAGTTTAGTTTTTGTTCTAGCTCAAAGTAGTGTATAAAGACTAAAATAGTAGCAATCTACAATGGTTGAAGTAACTAAAATTTATAAATAAACTGAGAAAAAAGGTACATTTAGTTAATTAGTGGATAAATTATTAATATATTGAGCTAAAACTTCCCAGTGAATGTCTTTCCAAAATCCTCATGGAATCTTGCAGCCATGTGGATAAAAGTCCTCCCTGTCGGCTGCACAAGAAAAATGAAAGATTTCTCAGTCTGTCTCTTGGGGAGTAAAATGTGTCTTCCTTGTCTTGGGCAATGCAATGAAAACCAAGAGCAAATGTGAATTCTGACAAATGGAGTTGATTTCCACATGACTTCAGTGTTATTTTCTATACCTTGATAGAGTCAATATTAACATCACACATTTCTTTCCCCCTTCAATAAGCTACTAAAACACAAACTGTTTTTGTTTTTTCTTTTGCACTAGCTGTAACTCTTTTTACCCAAATGTTTGGAAGACTGTACATGTCAGAAGCAGCTCTAGAATCGGGGTCACTGTTGTAATGTAACCTCTTGCTTTTTTAAAGGTCAGAGCATTTCTTTTCATCCTCCTAAAACATCGATACTTGGCCATGTAACTCAAATGCAAGGTAATAACACAAATTGGGGTGAACTCATCATACTTGGACTACAAGACACAATATCTCACTTGCTTCAGCTCTAATCATTATTTAATTTAACGATTGTAAGTGTCCAAGCTTTTAGTTAAATATTCTATTAAGTGTCATGAAAAATGTAATTAATGCTTTAACATATGTTTCCCCTTTTTGGTAATGCTGAGGCTGCTAAAAATGTATTTCTTGTGTCTGGGAGCATCAGCTTGCTCCGGCTCTTTATTATATCCCTGTGATGTTTACATAGAGAGAAAACCTTTTATGGAGTGCTATTTCTTCTCCATTTATGTACATTTGCATTGCCTGTATTGGATTAAAACCACACAATATTTTGTTTTTAAAAGTGGGCATACATAATTTTATTCTGCTTTCACAAATCTGAATCTAAAACTTTGACTTTTCTTATTTCTGCATGACTAATGGCTGGGTTATGGCTGGTTATGCTTTCTGCATAAGCATGACGCGTGGAAATAATACACTTGGAATCAGCATGAGAGAACGCGTGTGGCTTTTATACTCCATGCAGCGTCTGCTCCCAAACTGCAGGGCACAGTGTATCGCAAACACACGTCTACCACACTACTAAATAAGAGTAGAAGAAGTTTGCCATCATTTACACTAGTGATGGGAAGTTTGACTCTTTTCAGAGAGCCAGTTCTTTTGGCACGGCTCCCAAAGAAGAGCCGGCTCTTTCGGCTCCCAAATGGCTCCTAAATTAGTATTATTTGTAGCCTTATATTTTAGCCTAACCTGGCACATTTGAATGATTTGTGTTTTGATAAACCTTTTTTGTATTCAGTGTTGTTATGAGAAGCCTCATAATTGCCTTATTTTGTGCATTTGTTCTGTTACAACAACAGACATTCTTACTTTTGTTTAACATTTTAATCAAACTTTTTTGCACAAAAAACAAATGACAGAACACTGCACACAAACCCACAGAACAGAACCAGAACAGAAACAGAACCAAACTCGTATTCAAACAGTATAAATGTCCTCAGTGCAGTTGGCATTCAGAAGAATCAGCTCCCTGAGCTTGGATGGGCTGATGCCATTTCTTCTTTTGGTGAGTATCTGCCCTGTTTTTGAGAAGATTCTCTCAGATGGAACAGAAGTTGTCTCTCCTCCATCACCTTCACCAGGTAGGGGAAGACTGAGGCCTTGGCCTGCCTCCAGCTCAGTGGGTCATCTGCTGGTTGAATGAGATATGATCTCACCTCCATTACAGCATCAGTTGTAGGATTTCTCCTTGCAGCATCTCCTGCAGTTCTTTCATCAAAGAGAAGTTTGAGGCTCCTCCTCCACTTGGCCCTCTGATGGTGGAGGTGTCTGGCTGCTGGAGGACATTTTGCTGCTGCAGCACTTATTCTCTGAAGTGTCTCATCAACACCTCTGTTGTCACTGAAGGCGAGCTTCTTAAACCTGGGATCCATTAACATGGTTTCTGCGAGGACAGTGTTAAAGTTGGGAGTTGGCTCTCACTTGCTGGGAGTCAGCTCTTCTGATTCACTACAAAGCATCGACTCTGAGAGCCACATCTTTTGCACAACACATCACTAGTTTACACCACTTACAACATGGCATTGTACCAAATAGCTGCATTTCAGCAGCTAGTTTAAATTTCACGCCGTGAATTGCTCATAACCCGGTTATCACTGTGATCTTTGTGTGATGAATCATATAAATGCCTGTATTTATGAACTTCTGCTGCTAGGAGCTCTTGTTCTTCCGTGATGTTTTCCCATCACGTTGTTTGTTTGAAAAATTTGGAGGTGCACAACGTGGAAATTTTCCACTTGAGAAGGGCCGCGTGAGGGGGCGTGGCTGCTAAAATGGCTTAATTCGTCCACGCTGACCTCGCAGATGCATCAAGCATGAAACAAGCTTTATGACTGCAATACTGGCTCCCACCAACAGACCACTGCTAATTATTGTTAATCATTGATAAAGTGATAAGCTAACTTATCACCACAAATGAGGTTAAGGTTGAACTGCTTGTAGGCTACTGCAACAAATGTCTTAATCTCAATATCAATCTCAGTTAGAAATACCAGTGGAAATGAGTGTCTGTGGGCTTCGGTTGTGGCCTAAAGTTGACACAAAACCCTTCTGTCCATAGACTGTATAATACAGATGGACGTGGCTACCTTGACGTCACTCGGTGGTTTCTGCACTGAGAAAACGAAGCCAGGAGATTGCCACCTCCTGGTTGACATCTTAGATTTTTGGAGCCAGAGACAAAGATTCTCAGAGGGCGGAGCCAGAGAGCAGTGATTGGTCAGACTGACTGAGAGCCAGAGAGCAGTGATTGGTCAGACTGACTGAGAGCCCACATTTACCGGTATTGTAGTTTTTTCCTACTCCTCGGCAAAACCTGTCTCCCCCTTCGGGTGAACACGCGCAACTAATGTTTCACTCTGTGGCCAATTTACAGGTTTTCTGTTGTACATTTGCTGGGTTTTTTTGTTGTTGTTTTTGCTTGTTTCTTTTTTTTGTTACTGGTTTTAAGGTTAAATGTGACTGAGTAGCGAACTGTAAACATATTTTTCTGTTAAATATGATTAGGTGACAGGTTTCTGTCTGCACCACCAGTGTCTAAATGCCATCTGGGGAGATCCTACGCTACTCTCAGCTTCACTTGTATTAGGACGTCAGGACAGGGTGTAATCGCCAAAGATTTTTCATATTCCATCAGTGGTGTTTATGTGTCAATAAAATAATTGTTCACTGATAAAATTTTCTATCTCCTATAATGGATGAGTCAGATTTTGTTAATTGCTAACAAAATCTGACTCCACAGCTTCTCCCCTGTAATGACTAGATACCTGATATTGTATACAACAGTAGCAGAGGTCCAGATATGCCAGTTGAGAAAATTTGGAGGTTGTCACTTCTTGCATTCCTAATATAATGGGGGAGTCAGATGTGTTAACTGACCAAACAAAATCTGACTCCCCCACAGCTTCTCCCCTGTAATGACTAGATACCCGATATCGCTTTCACGTGAAGGGGGGTCATATTTAATAGGAAAACATGTTTACAGTTGGCTACTTAATCACATTTAGCCCGAAAACCAGTAAAACAACAACAACAAAAACAAAACAAAACAACAAAAAAACAGTGACTGTACAACAGAAAACCTGTAAAGGGGCCACAGAGTGAAAGTAAGTCGCACGTGTTCACGCAAAGGGGAGTCAAATTTTGCTGGGGAGTAGGAAAAAACCACAACACTGGCTTCTGTTGTTTACAGACGCTGCTGCTAACAACGTTCACCTCCAAAAGTGCAGATAAACTCGACAGTTAAGTGTTAAAATCATCTTAGTAACTAGTTGTACTTTTCTCCATATCTGGATAACGTCACATATAAAGCAGTAACCTACGTTACTGTAGCTGAAGTTACTGTAAGTTAACATCAGACTGCAACCTCTGATATAAACATGTTCTAACATAGTGTTTTAAAGTTGTTCTGTAAATCTCAAGTTACATTTCCTGATTTTGTGTTCACACTGATGCTAAATCAGGTTTGTCAGTCATAAATTAGTTAACTGTTAGCTGTAGCGAAGTGTCCTGCAGATCACAGCTGATCAATCATAACAGATCAATAACTGCTGTCTCTACTTGTTGTTTCCTAATGACCAGTAGCCATAAATTAATCTATGTTAACATTCCTCCACAGAACTCTGTTACTGATAAATGTTGATCTCTCAGTTCAATGTGTGAAGAACAGTTCAGCTCTGAGCTAATATCTCTGTTCTTTGGTTCAGACTGGTTTTAACAGCTTCTGTTCATTTCAGTGACAAAAAACATCTGTTTAAATGATTCTTTCAGAAACAGTGAAGTTACTGAGGTTGACCAACCATCACACTGGACCACAGTGGTGATCGGCGCTTTCTGCTGCTATTGAATGGAAAACAGAACAGCAGTGTTTTCTCTACAGCGGTGTATGGTCAGATAACTGTGTGGAGCTCATGTTAATGTTAATGATATATTAGAATAAAAAGAATGAACTTTACTGTATCTCAGGCAGTGAAATGTTCTTTGGCCTCAACCAGGAAAACAAACATTCCCATAAGATTAAAAAAATAGGACAAAACACCCTACAACATTTTATTTTGTCACATTCATAACCTGCTGTGTTCACTCTTATATTTAATGTCCCAGCAGTTGGAATGAAAGAACCTTGTAGATCTGTTCCTTGCTGTTCGTGTCTTTTCCTTCCAGTCTTGGTCTGGATCATTGGGAACATCTGGTCTGATGGACTGAGAGCTCCAGAGAACATGAACATCCAGCTGTGGCTGTCTGAGGTGAAGACTCAATCACCCACCCATCCATCCATCCATCCATCCATCCATCCATCCATCATCTTTACACCGCTCAATCCTCATTGGGGTCACAGGGGGTGCTGGAGTCTATCCCAGCTGGCTTAGGGTGAAGGCAGGAGACAACCTGGACAGGCCACCAGTCTGTTGCAGGGCTACATATACAGACGAACAATCGCACTCACATTCACACCTACGGGCAATTTAGAATAATCAATTAACCTCAGCATATTTTTGGACTGTTGGAGGAAGCTGGAGAACCCGGAGAAAACCCACGCATGCACAGGGAGAACATGCAAAGTCCATGCAGAAAGATCCCAGGAAGGCCCCATCAATCAGTCAATCAAAGTTTATTTGTATCGCCCTTTACAACAGCCCAAAGGGTGAGCAAAGTGCTTCACAGTAAAAAAAATAAAAAGAAAAGAACTTAAAAACAATACAGTAACTTAAACTAACTTAACTTACTAACTTAAAGCAGGACAAACAATCATACTCGCACCTATGGGAAATTTAGAAAAATCAATTAACCTCAGCATATTTTTGGAGTGTGGGAGGAAACCATGCACAGGTAGAACATGCAAACTCCGTGCAGAAAGATCCCAGGAAGGCCGGGACATGAACCAGGGATTTTCTAGCTGCAAGGCGAAAGTGCTAACCACCATATAATAAGCAATAAAACAATAAGATAAACAGCAATAAAACAGCACTAAAATATACATCTAAAAGAAAAAAGTAATAAAATGTCACCATGCTGCGAGGTATGGAAAGCCATTTCAAACAGCAGAGTTTTGAGTTGTGATTTAAAAAGACTCAGGTCAGTGATGGTGCATGTCAGGGGGCAGCTTGTTCCAGAGCCTGGGTGCAGCTACAGAGAATGCCCACTCACCCCAGTGTTTGTATTTAGACCTGGGTGCTACAAGCAGCCGCTGACTGGAAGACCTCAGAGCTGTTTATGGTCCTTTAAAGTTTAAAGCTCAGATTTAAAAAAAGGTGGAGCAAGATCGTTAAGAGCTTTGAAAACAAACAATAAAAGTTTAAAAAGAATTCTAGACTGGACTGGAAGCCTGTGGAGAACGTAAAGGACCGGGGTGATGTGCTCATATCTGGAGGTGTTTGTTAAAAGACGCTGCAGCATTTCGCATGAGTTACAGGCAGTGGATAGATGACTGGGAGATGCCTCTGTAAAGTGCATTGCAGTAGTCCAGTCTTGAGCTGATAAAAGCATAAATGGCTTTTTTTTAGGTCGGTGTGGTTTAAGAAAGGCTTGACTTTAGCTAAAAGGTGCAATTGGAAGACACTTGCTCTGACAACAGTCAATTTGTTTGTTAAATTTCAAGTCTCTGTCAAATATCACCCCAAGATTCTTCATCAGTGAGAGGAAGAGCAGCACTGATGTTCTCCTCATCCTTCCAGTAATAACTGTTATGATCCCTGCTCCGGCTCCTGTTCTCCTCACACCTTATCCCTTCTTCCTCCTACTTCCTGTCTCTGGCATCTCTCTCCCTCCTGTATCTCTGTCTCACTCATCCTGTCTCTCTCCTGTCTGTCTTTCTCTCCCTGTCCCTCTGGCTCCCTCTTTCTACATCTGTCTGTCTCTGCATCTGTCTACTTGTCTCCCTCTCTCCTGTCTCTCTCTGCTTCCTGAACCTTCCACCTGCCTGTAGTGTGACTGCAGCTCTGTGAATCAGCTGCAGTAATTAGCTCACTTAACTCACCTGCTCTCAATCCCACCTCATAGCATGTAAGCCAGTTCAGTCATTCACTCCCCACTGGATGACAGACTGTCAGATCTCACATGGACTCAGTTCTTCTCTTGGATTTCCTCTGATCCCTGCTTCATCTTCAGACTACAATACCACTCATGGACCCAGTTCTTCCCCCTGAATATTCCGCTGTTCCCATCTCTGTCTCCAAGTCTGCTGTTACCTGTTTTGTCTCCTGGATTTCCCAAAGCCTGTTTGCTCTCCGTTAGTTTGGTTTCCCCCATCTTGTTTCCTTGATTAATTATTTCTGCATAGTTTTGTAGGATTTACCTAGGGTTTTTTGGATTAGTTTAAAATTAGATTTGGTAGTTGTTTCCAAGTGTGTTTTTTTCTGCTCAGTGGGTTTCTCTTTTTGTTTAGTTTACTTTTATTCTGTAGTTTGCCTGCTTTGTTTAATTGGACTTTGTTTTTGCAAATAAAACCTTTATACATCCCGCCTCTCTGCTGGTAGCCTGTCAGCATTTGGGTTCTCTGACTACTCCATCCATCCATCCATCCATCCATCCATCCATCCATCCATCCGTCCATTCGTTCATCCGTCCATTCGTCCATCCGTCCATTCGTCCATCCATCCATTCGTCCATCCATCTATCCGTCCATCCATCCATCCCTCCGTCCATCCGTCCATCAGTCCATCTGTCCATTCGTCCATCCATCCATCCGTCATCCATCCATCCATCCATCCATCCATCAGTAATGCTGTAGATTCAGCTCCTCTCTTCAGAATACAACTTGTCTTGTGTCTGTTCAGTTTTTACATTTCACTGTCAGCAACACATTGTTTCATCCATTTATTTCATGTGTTTACACATCTTTACAGTTCACAATTGTTAAATGTGTTTTTTAAATGTGCAATAAAGGGAATAATGAAGATCTTGCCCTGAATGTGTTGATGTTTTAATGCTGCATATCTGCTATAAATAACATGGACTTTTTATATTGTATTTCTGCTACAACAGCAGAGATGAAGTTAAAGGTGAGAAATGGAACCTGTGAATACTAAGAACAGAGAATAGTAAACTGGTGAAACAGTTGGTCTGTCCTTCTGTAAGTGAAAGCTAAACAGGAAGTAGTTCACTGAGGATGTTGTTCATTCAGTCTCCTTCTTCACAACCAGATGAGGTTTTCCTTCTGTTGGCTTCACTCAGAAGATCCTCACAGTGAACATGAGACACCTGAGATGAAGACAGACGTCACAGTATCAGCATCAACAGCAGAGGTTCATTTCAAAGTGACCCTGGAAAGATTTCCTATTTCATATAGTTTAGCAGCACTGAAAGACAAAAAGGCCTGTAGTCACTTTACATTTAGAGGATTTTATTATCCAGCTTCTCTGTGCTGTAATTTAATGTAATAACTGTAGTGTTCATCATTACTTTGGCCATGTTCTGGGAGGTTATTTTTTCAATCTACACTGCAGGAATACGTACTACAACATGTGAATCAGTCATTAAACAATGTTAACGACTGGAGAGTAAATTTACTGTTTTCTCCAGTTTAACTTCAGAGACTCAGCAAATATCAGGAGTACTGACAATAGAGAACCTTAACCTTACTGTTTTAATCACATTTAGGTTTTCTAAATGTTACATTAATGTGAACCAGCATTTCCACTGACAGTTTTATCAACTAAATGTACCACATTACATTAACACAACTCACTTCAGCTGTTTACATGAAACTCAACACAAACATCGTTAGCTTAATGCTATGTTAGCTTTCATCATGCTATGACAGAGCATCTAGCTCGGTTAGCATCGCTAATTCACATTAAAGTTAATATTTACTGGATGCTAACTTTCTTCTCTGGTCAACACATACAGAAATTAACTCCATCAACATCTGGAGTGTATGGCACACATTATATCTGACACTAAAGCTGCAAGTGCATTAAAAGCAGCACTGATAAGAAAATAAACATGAACTTACTGAACTATCAGAGTCCTTTCAGTGTCTGCTGGTAGAATAAGCTGAAGGTAGAAAACTGGTTAACACAATCCAACGGGCAGAAAAACTATCTGTGGAAAATGTTCTGCTGCTCCACCTGTAAATAAACTAACAGTTATATCAGAATTAATCCAAACGACTAGAACAGAGTTCATGGTGAATGAGCGTCTAGGCCGCCTCCTCCAGGCAACCTGTCAATTAGAGGTGGGCGGATCGATCCAAATATCGATACCAGCGTTGGTATTGATATTGAACAATACCAGTGTAATAAGATCTTACTTTAACTTTAACTTTAACTTTAGTTTCAGTTTCTCTCATGTATGCCTGAACTGCTGCGGTTTCATCAAAGAGGCGACCTGACCATCTCTCAGAGCTCGACTTGGACACTTGGCTCCTCTTGTGTTTGGATGTTGTTCTGTGAAGCGAGACAAACAATCAAACAGGCTCCATAGCCACATCCTACAACATAGTAGTAGAAAGTATAACTATAATTTCTTCCATAGCTCTGTTCCTGCCTGATGCTGTTCAGCTGTTGTACGTTCCTCAACCAATGAGGCCAGAAACTCACTAAAATGGACACTAAAATACCCAGAAAATTACGATTCTCCTTTTGTTTTCTCACTTTCCTTAGTTTCATGTCACCTTCAGGACAAAATAATCTGAACCCGAGGTTGGTTTTCTGTCTTTTTCTGGCACTTTAAACAGTAAAACTACACAGTGCCCAAGGAAAAATACAAAATTTGCATAAAAAGTTTATATTTGCAGCATTTTTCATCATTTGAACCACTTTTTTTCTGTTAAATTGATAAAAAGACTCGGAGCTCCGTCATTTTATACCATTTCTCATTTTTAGATAATCTCCGTGTTTGTTTTGTTCAGTTTTACATCTGTTTGTGTTTATTTTTTGTCTTTTTTTATTGTTTTCCGTCTTTCTGTGGTGGTTTTGTGTCACTTCCTGCTGATTTTGTGCATCTTTGTAGATGTTTATGTCTCTGTTTTTGGCTGTTTTATGTGTCTTTGCTGTTGTTTTGTTTCTTTTCGCATTGATTTTGTGCCTGTTTGTCTTCATTTTTAGTCTGTTTTCATCAGTGTTAATCTCTTTCTGGACATTTTGTGCATCTTTATAGATGTTTGTTAGTCTGTTCTGTTGATTTGTTTCTTTTTGCATTGGTTTTGCATCTGTTGGTGTTCATTTTGTGTCTGCTTTCTTCAGTTTTGAACTCTTTCTGGTCACTGAGGAAAAGGGAGGCAGAGAAGGAGAAGTCCAAGTCAGACACATCTGATGATCAGACTGCAGGCAGGAAGATACTGAACTAGTGAGCCAGTTACAAAGGCTAGTGCTGTAGCAGGGCCACAAATTAAATAATCAGTAATCACAAACATGATTTTTAACTTCTAACCACTATACGAAAACAACTGACTGCGGCCTTTAAAATTAAAAAATGTGCTCTGCTCTTAAAAGACGTAGCACACTTGCTGTTTTCTTTGTTCATAGAAAACAACACATGGATAAAATCAGTCGCTTTCTTCTTGTACAAATCTGAAATGAGGACACTTTATCTCACTCTTTTCAAAGTCACTGTTTCTCACACAGCTGTCTGAGCACCTAGCCACTGAGCAGCATCTACCACAATCTGCACTGTGAGGCGTTTAGGGAACATCAGTAAATGTAGTGTCTGTGATAAGCAAATGTTCAACTACTGAGGTGTTTCACCTGTGACCAGGTGGGACCAGGTGGGCGCGATGAACTGACAATGTCTGTCACATTTTATTATCAAAGACAATAACCATAGGGGGAAAAAATAAAAAGATATTTAACATTACAAAAGTAGTTCTGTGCAGAAAATTTAATGTAAAAATGCATCATTTCCTATTTCAGTGACAGAAGTATTGCACAAATATTGACCGAACTGTCAAAAATTAACTCTGTTTAAGGAGGTTATCCCTCATTGTGATTTCATCGGCAGCTCAGATTCTTCTTTGTCTGACCCACAGAAAACCTACCCAGTAATTAGACCGATTCTTGGACCATGCAGCACCTAACCATTGTCCTAAACCTACTGACTCCTGAAAACTGTAGTCTGGAGTATCTGTATCGGTGATACTGGCCCTGTATTTAGAGTACTTGGTATGGGGTAGATACCAAATCTTGCAGTATGGCACACCACTACTGTCAATCATTCCAGACCACACTGTCAATCAAGTAGCCCAGCCCCCTAAAACTTTCAGGCTTTATATAAAATTCAATATTGATTTATTTTCAAATCGGCCACCTGATTTCTGGGAAGAAAAATCCTGAGCTGTAGAAAAGCAGTCTTTGGTGTTTTAGTTTTTGCTGTGTAGAACTGGGGTCTATGGAGCCAGAGATTTTATCATACAGTCTATGCTCCTGTCACTGTAGTTCTTGGCCAGTCAGTTTGTTCGATATTTTCTGTGAAATTCATTTATTTCATTGGCTCATGCGACTCCAGCGCCCCGCCGCTGCCAGCCTGCTATAGGCTCTCCTTCCTGTCTGTCACTTCCAATCTTTCGCTTTTCTCTCGCTCTGCAGCCTTTCCACCGGTCAGGTTGCTCTTTTCTCATTGGCCGCTTTGTCCGTCCGTCAGCTGCGCTCTGCCCTGGGATTGGGCCTGTTCCGGTGCCGTGTCCCTCTTGGCTGTACCTGTCTCGCTGTGAGAGGCTGACAGCTCTTCCTGCTCCACGCGCTGCTCCCGCCCCTTTCATCCAGCTCCAAGGAAGGAAGGAGGAACTGCTCGAGCCGCGTGTGTCACTTCCAGTGTGCTGCAAAAAACGCACTGCTATGTGATTCCTCGGAAATATTTAGCTGCCTCTGCGGTCGGTGGGAAGTAAGGTTAGAAAGTTTGGGATCACAGCCGGTGTTTTGGGGGGCGCGGGGTGCGTAAGGACGGTGGTGCAAAGTGGTTTCGGAAGTGGAGCGTGGCAGAGAAAAGGAAGAAAGAGGAGGCTTTTCTTTCCCGTGTGATACCAGATAGCTCGCTTCGCCTGCTTGCCACGACGGGACTGACGTAGAATATGGCGGAGCATCACCCGGTTTCCGACAACAAACACAAATCCTCCCTGAACTCGGGAGCGTCGTACTCCGGGAACGGGCGCAGCAGCACGGCGGTGGCGGAGAGAGGGAGCAGCGCCGGAGCGGGAGGAGGAGGTCTGTCCGGCGGCCTGTCGCAGCCGGCCGGGTGGCAGTCTCTGCTGTCTTTCACCATCCTCTTCCTGGCCTGGCTGGCCGGTTTCAGCTCCAGGCTCTTCGCTGTTATTCGCTTCGAGAGCATCATTCACGAGTTCGACCCCTGGTAAGTTTGTTTCCCCGCACACCCAGCTGCTGGAGGCTGTTGGTCAGGGCAGGGAGCTACCGACGGACAGAGCTGCGGCTGCGCTGTCAGGAAGTTTCTCTAAAAGCATATCAAGTGAACGCTTTATTGTCACGCGCCCAGATTCAGAAAAACGACGTGCTTTCCTCGCGGCACCGAGAAGCTCGACCAGCACCAGAGATACACTGAGGAAAGCTTAAATGTACTTAAAGGGATTAAACATTATACTTGAGCCGCTAATCAGTCATATTATACGGAGTTAAATCCTTTCACAAGGGTTCCAAATGTACGTTTTTTCTGTATCTTCACGTAAAACTGGCCGGCGTTCAGCCGTATGACGCCTGTGTATGCATGTAGTCTATAATAAAGTGCACCATTGGAACTGAACGTGAAGGAGGACGGGGAGGAGGAGGGGCAGGTCACAGCAGAGTAAATGAGGACAATGGTGACAGCTTCATCTGACTCGGGTTGAACCCGGAAAGAAGCAGCGGGTAGCTGACCGAAGTCCTTCTGACACAGATATCTCCTCTGTGCACACACAAATCTCCTCTGCTCTGATTTATTTGTGTCTTTGCAGCGACACTAGCACTGATTACATGGTTTAATGTCGTTCGTGTGCCACATGCACATTTCAATAGGAGCATATCTTGGGACTTCTACTGTGAGCAAATGGTGCCTCATCCTGCGCATTATTCTTGCAAAGTTTGGAATTGCATTTGCATAGTATCCCTCTGGGATCTCCACTGCAACTGCTTGTCCTTTTGAATTGAAACGTGCACCTGACTCTGCATAATGCTAGTCATGTTTAGGTGGCTTTGAACATTTCATTTAGCCCATGCAATAGGAGCATTTCGATCTGACTTATCTCAGATGCTTTGGCAGGGTAATGGTACATGCTGATTTTACTTCAGGTGTGAAAAAGGCTTCCTGACACTGTCCCAGACATTAGTGCAGCCAGGCAGCAGCTAACAGTCGACAGTGAGGTTGGCAGACTTTGCTGCAAGATAATGTGTAAGGAGGCCAACATTTTGTACCTTTTCATGTTCACATTACCTTCCCATACACATATTTTTTCAAAGCTTGCCCCAAACATAATGAAGTACCTCAGGTTGGACAGACAAGCACTCTGCCTAACCATCCATTTCAAACTTCACCAGTGTGGCTAGTGCCAGAAATTGTCCAAGGTTTTTATTTGTACTCCAAGGGACTGTTGCCTGGCCCAAGCCTGCATTGCATCACTGAAAGAATTTAATGATTATTCTGAGACCAGCGGTGTGGATTAAACTGCCAGCTTCATGTCTGTCTGCTGAATGAAAGAGGGGGCTTGAAAGCTTTGGCTGGGCGAGAATCCTTCAGTTTCTGTGTCGCTGTCTTAAAGCCTAACGTGGCATGACATAGAGTGAAATTTATTCATACACTGCTTCATTGTTCTATCAATCTCCCTTTGCTATCAGACTGGCAGCATTATGTAAACTAGATATTTGGATGGATGAGGAAACTTGTGAGATCCTGTGTCAGTGTTTCTCCTGCAGGTCATAGTTAGAGGATAGAATATGTTTAAGGTCAGTATTTTTCATACCTAACTAAGATTAAAAAAAAAAATCTATGACACATTTTTAAATTGGATAGGAGAGTGAAGCCCATTTCTTTTCCAATGATTGTGATAACAATGACAATTTTTATAATTAGTACAATAAGATTGTTGTGCCTCACCTCGTGTTGAAAAGGGAAACCCCGTTGTGTGTGTGTGGTATTGTGAGCACATGCATCTGTGAAGGGGAAGTAGCCTGTCTTTGCGTTAAGTTAATGTACCATATTCAAGAGTTTGAATCGACTGACTTGCCATAAAATTGTTGAAACATTGAATGTTTGGAAGAAGTCTGATTTATTTATTTTTTCTGATGTCATACTAAAGAAGTCTCAAGGTTGTCAAGCATTCAGGAGATTAAAAAGGAGGCATTTCTGATCACTGATGGCAGTTACCTCATGCACATCCCCACAATCTCACTGCAAGGTTGCTGTCATTCTGTAGCTTATCTTTGAAAGAAGATCGCAGGAGAGCTAACAGTCGTATCAATCCTCCGCTACACTGTTTGTTCTGTCTATCCCTCTCTTTTCCTCACTCACACCCTCTCTGATGTGTCTCTTTGATGTGGGTAGTTAATTGTCCTTTTCCTTCAGAAGTCCTAGATCGAGCTATTGGATCTGACAGCAAAGCGGGTCGGGACTGGTGTTAGGCAGCCGGCACATAGATGGCTAGTTATGCTTTGGGTATGGGTTTTGTTAATCATGCACAGTGCAGCATCAGAAAAAAAACCCAGCTTCATTAGTACTTATGTGTCTGTCTGATGCACTAAAGGTTGCTTGCTAGTGAACTGGACCTCCCTCAGAGCAAGGTCTGGCAAGGAGACTGTATCTAATCCGCTGTCATCTTTTTTTCCCCCTATACTCCACATCTATGAAAAAGGGCTCGTAGGAAATTTAAGTGCAATCAGTGTGACTTGGTGTTCAGTGTTTCCTGACAAATGACATGGCGGATATTGATACAGACATGAAATAATTTAAATAGAGACCATTCAATCACAACTAGTCTTTTTTCATTTGGTTTTTAAAGCTGAATTACAAAGCTTTGATGTTACAGACCAAAGTGTGTAGTGAAACTGAATATTTAAATCTATCAGTACTGAAACCTAGCATCACATCTAGTCCGATTTGTAGCGTTGTTTCCCGGTTCCTGGAGCGGATCAGTCTCGATTTGGAAGGAGAACACTGAGATTTAGATGAGATTTCCTTTTAGAATAAAGTTCTGGGACTTCTGCAGACTTTTGTCTTTGATGTTTTAAATTATAGTTTCCAGAAAAAAATGTATCAGTTGCAACTCATTAACACAAATGCTGTAGATAACTTAAGCATGTGTATTTTCACAAAGCTCCTGACTTCAACTGCAAATTGGACAACAGCGAATGTTAGTCTTCACTGTGCTATAATCATTTCAGTTGTAGGATCCAAGTTGAATTTTCACTCCTCAGAATCTGGGGCAACAAGCAGGTGAAAAACTGCGGCATGCCAAAGGTGATAGACAGTTCATATATTCTGCTGCTCGTTTTATTTCCAAGTTGAAGGTACATGTTGTGAACATTAAGTAGGCTGCCACTCATAACTGTAATATTTCTACATTCTTAGTTAACAAAAGATGCAGATTTCAGCTGAGTCCTTTGTGTGCAGTAGTTATTAGCCATGCTAGAGGCAAGGCCCTAAGGGTGGCAACGCTTGTCAGACAGACTGAAAGATCTCTTCAGATGTGGGATGGATTGCTATGAAAATGACTATTGACATTTATTATCTTCAGAGGATGAAGCCTGTTTATTTGCATGATCCTCTAAGTTTTCCTCTGGAGCCACCATGAGATGGGAGTGCAGTTTTAAGACAACTGTTCCTTTTACTGCTGAATAGGTTGTAAGAAATTTTTTTACGAACATTCATGTTCCTCCCAGGATGACTTGTTATAACTCTGGTGATCACTTCACTTTTCATCTAGTGCCATCTAGTGGGGTTTAATTCACAGGAGGACCAGCAAACTTGCTGAAAAACAAGAGGTAATTGCAGTGTTATTTGGGATGCGGGGTCAAAAATGATCCCACACAGGTGCTCTGGATGGCATTTAAATCGATGACCTGTGCAACTAATGTTAATTTTGCCTCATGTCCCATAGAGAAATTAGTCCAGACTGAATTGGCCTCTAGCTTTGTTTTTAATTTAAATTTACAAATATTGGAAATTTAAACAGATTTAACTAAATAAACAGACTGCTTAATTCCAATGATTGTGTTAACATCTAACTCATGTAATGACCTTAGTACATCTGGGAAGTATATCTGGAAAAATGCATGTTTAATTTAAAATAATTTTGATTATTTTACATGGCCATTTTTTGATAAAGACCAGGAGAAAAGGGTCATGAATGTTTGAATGTAATGACCTTACTTTGAACTTAACCACTGCAGCCTATTCATCAACAAATACAGGTCACAATTTTAATATTAACATTACACTGAAAATTGTGCACAAATATATAAATGTATGCATATAAATAGAGATAAAGGAAAAATCTGACTTGGGTACACATCAAATAAGGAAAGTAAGCAAAACTTGAAGGTTAAATCTGTCACACCGTGCTGAGGTTTAGGTTCTAAGTGGCAGACCAGGACCAGGTATTACCGGACAGTAATGCCGCTCCAGCCTGGTTGTGCAACACAACATCAAGCTTTCTGGTGTCTCACTATTGTTAATCGCCCAGACCCAGACACTGGTATCAAAAACATTCTTCACCCAACGCTACTCATATCACTGGCTGAGTGTGAGAGTGATTTAAGATTTGAAGATAATTATCCATGTTTGATGCCTGCAAAATTAATTGAGAAGGATCTTATTATCCCTAGATGAAAAGCAAACAGAGTGAGATTACACTGGATTCAGCCTCATACAAGGATACCGTTCCCTTTGTCCTTATAGCTGTAAATGAAAGATAATAGGTAAAGCTCTGGTATTTGTTGGGGATGTAGTTGATGATGTGTGTGCTGCTGGGCTGCAGAAAGGGTGATCAGTTGTGAAACATTACAAGGCACTCTGAGAATGAGAGCAAGAGGTTTTGTGTTCTGTAATGAACAGGTATTAGACCCAGACGGTGTTGCTGTTGTACGTCAGTCTGAAAAGGTCTAGCTCTGTATTTTCCTGAGAGGAAAAGGTGCTTTTCAAGGTTTAAAATGAAAAGAGAGGCAGGCTGGGGAGGAGAAATAAAAGTGTCTGCTTGAAACAGAATAGAGAAGCAGATCCTACATTTAGCCCTGTTGGCTTCATTTACACTGGCTGCCTCTTCATATCTGCTTCCTTTCTCTCTTGTTTCTTCTTATCATTTTATCTCTTTACTGCTGTGGAGGTAATTGATGGCATAAGTTAGACGCCTTTGTTTTCTTTTATTTACATGTATAGGTAATGGTAAAAAAAAAAAAAAAAAAAAAAACTTTAGCCTTTGCCCCAAGCATTCTATAACACAAAAATTCTATGTGAATCAGCAAGGCCGTGTTTGGATTTGGGACGACGATTCATGAGAGCAAGTTCAGTGCCGGTGTCTCCTACTAAATGCCTTCAGCGGTGCATTCTGCTTGGTCACAGGGTCATGACAGTTTGTGCCTCTGGTCAGCTGTGTTGACAGACTGAACCGGTCTACCTGACACCTGATTCTGTAGTCGCTGTGACTCTGCCAAGCACCAGCACTTTCACTGGGCAGGGGAGCAAATGTTGTCCTGCTGGCTGCTAGTAACACGCAAGTAGATGAAGGTCTAGATTCACTGCCTGGTTCACACACCAGCAGGCTGACACTCACAGACCTTCTAGGTGGCTGCGACCTTGTGCAGGTTGGACTTTGCTCCACGCTTGGGGCACGTATTTATTTGCTGGCAGATTGTTGCCAGTAAATAGGGCTGTTTAAGGCTGTGAGTTTGAGTTTTTGCTTTGGGTCTTACTCACAATGTAGAATATAATTTGATTCTGAGCAACAGCATTGCAATTAATTGTACCTTTGTGAAGCTTATAGTGTTCAGTTGTTGACACTAGGGCTGGGCCAGTTGCTGCATTACTGCAGTAATATGATGCCTACCACAGAGATGAGCTCATTATAGTCATCACAGCTACTACTTCCAGTAATTCTTGTTCTTAGTCTTTACCATTTCATGGAAACTTTGTAGATTGAAATAAAATATTAAAATGATAATGTATTATAGTGTAAATTGCTGCAGTTTGTGGGGGTGTCAAAAAAACAACTCTGTGGGAAAATAACAATTAAATTACAACTCTAGCTGTCAGACTTTGTCAGAGAAAAATTGACTCTGTTAAATTTTGCAGTTGCACTTACTGATGTTGTCAAGTTGTATTGTATTATATATCTCTAACATTGTCCCGCTTTCAGTAAAATGACGTGTGTTTCACTATAGAGCCTGGCAGCCAAGATCAGTAGTTCTTTTACAATGCACATTTAATACTAATGGTGAGTACGGAGATGTACTCCATGGTGTTGCATTTACTCCTTAACAAGGAAATAGCAACAATGTTTTCAAGTAAACATGGAAAAAGTCAACACCTTCTGTTTCACATACTGACTGTTGATACTGGTAAACTAGTATTAACTGTTAAAATGTTAAAAATGTGTCAAAAAAGAATAGACTCATTTGTCTCAGTATAATATATAAATGACAAACCTTTTGCTTTTAAAGTATTACTGCTGACTTATTGAATTGAACTTACATTCGATCAACACTATGCAGTGATTTTTCTCTACCTTGTTAACAACTAAATATTTCTGTTGTAAATATCTACTGCGGACCAGTTAATTACCTTGGTGTGAAATGTGGCCCAGTATTCGCCCTGCGTTTGGTTCCATTGTTTTGGCTGTGATATTTGACTAATGACAAGAGATCTCATGAAAGTGTAAAAACAAGGTACAGTAGCAAAGAAAGGCTGTTGTGGCATAGAGCAGTAAGATAACAACATACATTGGCTGGTAGTCAGTGATTGTAGAGCAGCATGTTTGTACTAAACTAAAGCAGACACTGGTCTTTTCAAGACATTGTCAAATTAGCCATTTCTTTCAGCATCATCACCTCTCTTTGCATAATCAAACAACTGCCGCTATGTCCTGATTCAGCTGCAGTGTCACATCACCACTGGGGTGTATGGATGAGCTGGCAAAGACCAACAGGAGGGCATGAACATTAGAAGCATGCCCTTAATAATATTTTCAGCCTTTTAAGCCCAGTTCTGTCACAGTAATTTGTTTTCCACCAGGAATTCCTCACCACCATGAACATGAGGAAGATCCCCTTTATTCAGCTTATATAATACAAATTCTGCTCTTTCCTTATGCAACAATCAGAATAGGGATGAGTCATTTTAAGCTATCATTCAGATGTGAGAGTGGTATAGTCTGACACTACTGTAATTATAACAATGTGACCACACCAGACCGTAAAGGTTTCTCTCCATTTTCAGCTAGGTCACATATTTCACTGGCCCCTATGAGTCAGTGATTACATTTTAGGGTAAGCATGGAGCCAATAAAGCCAAAGACCAGTTTGTGGGAAAATGTGTTGAAGCTGACAAACTGTTGAAACTGTAAAATTGCACTGAGAGAAAGTACATAACGCAGTTTATCAGACCGTGTGTGTGTCTGTATGTGCGTGTGTGTCTGTGTGTGCCAGTGTGTGAGTGATCATTGGACTATATATGAAGTGGTCTGGCTGCTGCTGGAGCTGTGAACTGTGTGCTATCATCCTATGTGGCCTGACAGTTCCTCTTCCACCATCGCTTTTTGATCGGTGGCTCCCGCCGTCGCTGATATGTTTTTTCTCTGTGAAATCTGTGTGTGTGTGCGTGTGCGTGTGTGTGTGTGTGTGTGTGTGGCATAAGAACATTTGCAAGTGAGACTGTGATGTGATGTGGCACATCTGTAGAGGATATTAACCCGAGAGCTAGATTTTCTTTGTTCCAAAATACCAGTACCATAAAAGCATACTGACAGATAATGATGATGAAACAGCTGTGCAACAAACCCTCATGTTCTTGTCAGACATCTACAGATCATGTCTTTTGTTTTTTACTTTGTTGTTCGTTTGGGCCTTTTGGTTTATGTGAAGTGAGTCTGCTTTAATTTGATTTTGTTTATTTTCAAATGTTTGCATGGCAGATCCTGTGAGGTAACTTTTTTGGTCTATTTTTGAGCAGCTGGCACATATGTATATTTTAGGATGAACTTAAACTTTTTTTTTTTGTCTGACCAACACTCCAAAATCCTAAAATGATACTGAAGTTGCAATGATATTTCAGCAGCAAATTCATACAATTAAGAAGCTGGCACCAGCAAATTACCATTTTTGCATCTTGGTTGGAATGCTTATGAGCAACATCTAAAATGATCGGCTTCACTAATAAGAACAGCATTCCAGCCTCGGGTTGACGGAGTGCATCCCAGTGGGGTGTTGTAGCAGTAGATCATATAATGATATACCACTGTATCATGAAAGTACACAAAAATGGTCTTACTTGTCTTTATTGTTAGTGAGCACCTCTAAATTTACAAGCTGATAGCTAACTAAAAGCCACTGAGTGTGCAATACGTAATCTAAATAGCTAATTATTTGCCTCAATTATCGATCGATGTTTGATTACTAAAATAGCCATTAGTTGTAGCCGTAATAGTTGTAGCCGTCTTGGGTAATGTTGATGAAGGAAAGGTGAAGCGCATAGATACTGTAGACTTTAATTTCTGCTTCTTTTTTCCTGACATATCCCCTCAAGATACGTCCTCTTTGTTTTAAAACACTGAAATTTACTATGCCTCCACTGCACATGGATTCGTTGTTGCTTGACTTCTAGCTGTGCAACTGGACGTATGTGACTGAGTGCAACGAGCTCTGGCTTTTTGAGAGGTAGACATAGTGTACCGAAACACACACCTCTGAATGTCAGTTAACTTGTGTTCTATTCAGCCCCACCTCTTACAGTTACCTTCTCTCATTCAGCTCTGCTGGGTTTCCCCTTATCAGCAACTAATTGGCTCCTCTGTACGTCTCTCTGGGACCTGCCACAGTGCATGTGGAGGTGGGCTGGTATGACCTTGCTGTCATCTAAGAAATTAAGTCAATAGTTGCCTCTTCAGGAACTACTGTCAGAGCAGAGGCAACCACATGATCTTGAAAAGTAGAGCGTGGTATTTTTCATCCCAGACAGACTAGTTGCATTACAGCGCTTACAGCTGTGACATACATGTCCTCTATTTTGATAATGAAAGAAGAGATATCAAGACATGAGTAAGTCATGTGACTTGAGATGCAGCACACTAAATTAGTTTTTGTTTTTAGTTATAAAATAAATATAAATGTTTTCCAGGCTTTTGGGATAGTGTATGCTCATATTCTAAATGGCTGTCTGGCAGTTATTGTGAAGCCTTGTTCAACCTCTTCATAGATTTTTTTTTTTTTAAAGCTCCTCTCGCCTAATTAAACTGTTGTGCTTCCTTGAACAAGCAAACTTTTCTTCTCAATTCTAGAGATGCTGTGATGAGGACAAAAAAGAGGACACTCTGGCTAAGTGTGAGGTCTTTGGTGAGATCTAAAACTGTGAGACGCCAATCTAATAGTTTTGGATTGATGACCAATGAATTTGTCTAGAATGGCACTAAGTTGCACACTCTGAATGGTTCTTATCTGTAGGTTTGAATGCCTCAGTATTGGTAGTAGGAATGTTACTGATTAATGACTGTAAAGCAGAAGATGAGGGTCAAGAAAATTACCTATCAGTGTTTTCGAGATTTGCAGTTGTACCTGCTGGTGCCTCTTACTATTTAATGAGGAGTTGCATGTGTATTTGCTGGCTGCCCATAAGAGTTGCATAAAACAAGCGCACCTTTGCTGTCTAAGTGCTCATTGTGATAGTGGTGTTGATAAACTGCAGCATTAAATTGTACAAAAATGTTTCTCTCTCTGGTTTAGCCACTTACCTGAGGCTCATGCTGACGCTGAACTAGGATTTTCAAATGCTAACGCAGGCTGGCAGCTGAGTGTCTGTCAGCAAAGAGCAACTTTAGCTGCTTACGTTCAGGCGCAGCAGGTGTCTGATATCATGCTTGTAACAATAATCTAAAGTGATGAAGTGTATTGGCGATGCTCTGAGTATGAATGCATTTTAGAAGTGACAGTAACCGGTGACAGATTTCCTGAACTGATAAATTTGATGCAAGAGTATTAATGGACATCTGTTCCAGCTAAGCAGCTGTTTCCAACAGTGAACAAGCCACTCTGTCATGTAGATCAGGCATGAAGATGAGTCTGATATCAAACCACCTTGAAGAGAGTAATAACATGACGGATCTTTGACTGTGGAAGACTGCAACTCATTTGCTGTCTTAAGTACTTTGGATTTTTGGATTGTTGAATGTCCATCCATTATCTATACACTGCTTAATCCTCATTACGGTCGTGTGTGTGTGTGTGTGTGTGTGTGTGTGTGTGTGTGTGTGTGTGTGTGTGTGTGGGGGGGGGGTGTTAAAAGAAGCTTTTTGGTTAAATACAAAAACATCCACTATATTTTATTGTGTTTTTGTCGATATTATTGTATTTTGTCGATTAATGATTAACATGACTGTATTTTGGTCAAGGAAATTGTTTAAAATGTGCATACCTGATTGGTGGTGCTGTCTTGCATGTGAGGCTGTTGTAATGCATATGGGCTGTTAGTTGACTTTTTTTTCAATTTCAAATGTAGTCAAAATCTACTAGTTCAACAGTAGGTATTGGATACTGGAAAAAAGGCATGCACAAGTCGCCTTTCATCCAGGGTTGCACATACACATAGAGCATCCTTTATTACAAACTATTGTTTTGTAGAAAAGACTGTGAAATAAAATAATATGCCATGCCGTTTATTTTTATGCAAATGTCTATCCTGAACTCAGCCCTGCCCAAGGTGAATTATACGTCATTATTAAAAGCAGTGCCTGGTATGGGTTTAATGTGCTAGTGGTAAGAATAGGTATTAACACTATTCTATGAATTACTAATAAGGACATTGTTATACATTTCATTTATTTGTACTATATAAGTTTTTAATCAGACAACCAATGATGTACTGAATTAGTAAAAATATTTTTTAAAACATGTTGACACAATAAAAATGCAGAGCACATCTACATTAAACGGTAAACAAGTTAACATTAATAAAAATTATTTCACAATTGTGCATGTTTTGCAGTATTTCCAAGACCAGTCTTACATTACTTTTATACAATCAAGTAGTAAGTGCACATATTGCTATTATGTATCACCTCAATTTTTGCTTCTTTCTTGTTCATTGAGAAATTTAATTTCTGTTTGGCTTGAAGAAGTGCTCCAAAGTCAGGTTGAATTACTGCGATCTGAAGAGACATGATTTGTATCCTGGTTTGTTAATTAGCTTCTACACATGCCATGTCATATGTGTAAAAAATAAAATGCTAACGGTAGTACTTGCAATGCCTTGCTGGCAGTGCACCAAGCCAATGAGTTTAAGTTGAGCAGTGCTGGGTGTTAACCACATTCTAAGTGAAGAGAGAAGAATCCACGTGCATAACACTCTTCGCTGTTTGGAAGTCTACAGATTGCCTTGAAAACTCCCCATGCAGTGCTGGTAACATGAATGTATACCTTTTGTTGAGGTGATCAGCAGATAGCCACATGCCAACATTTCAGTAGTGGCATGTGGGTAAGTGTTGCAGCCATTTGACTGAAAAGAAATTATAACTTTCACATGAAAATAAGTTCTACATTTCATGCTTTTGCCTTGTAATTTTGAAATTAGTTAATTCGTCACTGCAGTCACATCAACAGCAAATACATCTGCCATCTAGTTGGCATCTGAGAGTTCTGGGATATTCTTGTCTAACCTCTCAACAAAACTCCCAAATCTCTGCTCTGAGTTTCCTGTAATCTTAAAAGTAGTTTGCCCACGCTGAGACATCTGACAGATATGTCAAAAAGTGCTAAAAATTACATTTAATGTGCTCTTGCCCTGTTTAACAATAGCATAGGTAATTTTCAGCACTGACTTGCGCAACATCTCCTAATGTATAATACAGTAAAAAATGTCATTTTTTTTTCTGAATTAATTTCAATCACTTTGTCTTGCATCTGCCTCAAAAGACCAATTTTCTCCCTGTCAGATTTGTACACCCTTTGGCTGTACCACCTGCCAACAAGTGCCACATCAGTCCCAGCTTGAACATGCACACATTTACTTCTGTGATTAGATTTCTCCCCACTGTTGTCTCTTTCACTGACTTCATTACTGCCTGTTCCTTGATTTTCTCAAGTAAAGATGAGAAACTGAGCTGTATCTCTCTAGCTTTTGTCCAGGGTCAAAGAAAATAAGTTAAAATTGACCACTGTGTTTTCACTTGTAGCTCTGTATTTTCTCCCAATTTCCCTGATAGGGCTGTGCAATATATTGTTGCAGCATTTCAATTGCAGTGCATAGAGGACCATTTAAATCAGTCCCACAAAGCTCTGAAAGATGAGTGAAAAGTCAGGTGTATATGCCATCCAAAGCAAAAGACTGTTTTAGAAACTTTTGCCAGTGTCAGACCAAATGAAAAGGTTCCATATGGCAGAGTGAAATCACTGATGACATAACTTTTCACCTAGCCAATGACCTATTACCAGGTTACAGTGTCACCAGAAAGGGGTTGAATAACATAATCTGGTCACCAGTCAAGCACCATGCCACCTCACACCGATTTTTCTCAAGTTGCCTTTCCAGAGCATAATAAAGACGTAAGGCACAAGTCAAATATTCTGGAGTTTCAACAAACTTGAGGTTAAGCCGGACCACAGAGCCCAACTTAAGTCTTCATGTCCAAATTATTTATAAGGACTTTCAACTGAAAAGTTACTGTTTACAAGCAGCATTTCTTCCCAAATGATCATACCAGAGAAAATATTGCAGCAAGACGGAGAAACAAACTAAAAGAAATGGACAAATGCAGTGTAGATGGTGAATGCTGCTGCTCTGAAAAAATGGTCCAGGCTGCGTTGCTTTGACTGCGTCATGCCGTTGGTAAGTTATGTACATGCAATGTTTAGTAGGCAGTTTTTTCTTGAGAGGGAAACACTGTCCAATGCTTCTTTTTTCCATGGACGTATTAGCACTGCAGAGTCCAAGAAATACTATCTGGTATACTCCTGAGAGAATGGTTTGGAACCTTTTGCAATTTTGTGGGATGTCACAAAGCTACCCATGACTGCTCCCTCCTTGGACGTGAATCTTGGTAAAGAGGCCTGTTAGCTTTTTTACATTTGGATGTCCCTTGCCCACTCTGCATCAGTCATGTTATTGCATTTCTCTTCGTGTTTGGTCACAAAATTGTAGCTCACATTATAATCCTTCAACCCAGTGATCTGTTCTCCATAAACTAAGCTCACACCTTCACCTTTGATTTCAGTCAATAAATATTTAGAGAAAGATGCTGAAAACATTCCTTATTAGTGTTACTTTTTTACAGTAAGTTTACATCTTAGAGAGCTAAGCACCTAGCTAACATTGCTTGCAAACATCTGCCTTCAAAATAAAAGCAATGCAGATGCATGATGTCCAGTTATTTATCTTTGATTCCTGATTTCCCATTAACCTTGGCCATAGACCACATCTAGAGTGAGATATATCAAGTTGCTGTGTTTGAATTTTTTTAAGCTCATGGTAGTCATGCAGATAATTTAAACATGATGCTTAGAATTTGGTGAATGGCCAATTTGACAAGTTCTTCTTTTTTAAGTAATAGCATTTTTCTGCTTTGATTTCCATCCATATTTGAACCTCTACTTCTGGCAGTGTGCCTCCATACTGCTAACACATTAGTATATGCAGTCTTTTCTAATCACATTATAGAGACATTGCCTAGATGCATGGCTTTAGTTGTAAATTATGCAAACATCACACACTATTTTAAAATGCAGAGTGCCACATGCTGGATTTTTACTTGAGCCCACAGTACTTAGATTAGACTACATTTTATGCTCCCGTGATTTCCCTTCTGCAGTGGTTTTTAGGGAATCCTTTGGATGATTTGCATGAAGAGTGAAGCTGCTTGTACAAAAAAGAAAATGTCCAAACTGTTAATTCTCTTTTTATTTCTGCATTTATGGTTACTACTTTTTGGTCTTTTTGATGTGAAATCATTTGCCAAGAGCTTTGACTGTAGCTTTGTGTGTGAATGTTTACTGCGGAAATTTATTTCCTCAAGTCATCACCTAAATCATTATTACTGGGTCAGACTATAACTTACAATCACAGGATTACAAAATATGTAAAATGTTGAAATATTTTTTATCTTCAGTAGCTGTTACTTGCATTTTGTCCCCATCAGGTTACAGCTGAATAAATACCTTTAAAAACTGAACGAACTATACAGCAGGATTCCAGCTTTATCAGTAATTCTGGAAAATTCAGCTTGGGTAAACGATGAATGAGTTGTCCAGCAAGTGTTCCTGAATATGTTCTCTGCTTCTGTTTTTTTAAAGATAAATGTCAAGGTCTGCACTGGGGCACATTCATATTTCTAGCTCTACTGCATTAAAATGGAGGCCCCACTCTTAATTTACCCGTTGCCATGCTGAATCATAATACCAAAGCTCCATTGATGATGGCTTTTTTTTCCATCACCCACACACACTTAACTCAGAATGAACAAACGCAGAGCTAATTGAACTGTCTCTGATTAAATTTTCTTGAACCAATAACTCAGAGTTCGAGGTTAGACTCTGAGTTTGTTAGGCCTGCTTTCTGAAACAGACCCCTCCTTATTGTACCTTTTAGGTGTTAAAAATGTGAAGTGTGTCCTGCTGTGCTCCACTCTAATTCATTGCCTTCTCTCTCTACTATGTCAGCTCCATCTACAATCCATACATGTGTGGAAGAAATGCTGTGAAATAAATTGCTTTGCGTTGGTTACATGCAGGGGTGGGATAGGCCTTGTGATGGTGGGAGGTGCCACAATTTTGTGGTTGGGTCATTTTTCTCAGTGACATGATGTTACAAACACATTAAAAAAATAGAAATGCAAACTCTAGGGTACTTGACCAAAATTTGATAGAAATGTCGACAATTCTTGCTGTCACCTTACCTATGTTATATAATCCAGTCCCACACAGGCTTCCTAATGTCAAAGGTCAATAATTTATTGAGGCAGATGACAGAACAAGTAGCACAGACGCTACAGATTGATCAAGACTTTTGAATGATAATTTGCGCAGAACTTGATGAGCAGTTTTCCTGCAACTGATTTGGTTCTTCGGTGTCATGACGTCAGTGGACTTTGTTTATTCATGTATATTTGGTTGATCCAGTCAGTGATTGCTTGCTCAGGACCCCAGTCTTAACTCTATCATGCCAGTCAGTTAAAATATCTTGAAAATATGTTCTACAATGGTTCACTTGTCTGTTTGCTTGCTCCAAAGCCATGCTCGTGTTTGTCAGGTTACTTGTTGGTTGGACCCTTTGCTTGACAGACTATTTTGTTTGTTAGGACTTAACATTTAAGATTGATTTAAAATGTGTTTTTACAGATAGTTATGAGAATCATTACTAATGACATGCATCTATCTCTTTTTGTCTGCTTTTGCCAGTCATCCTTTTTGCTGAAGTCACCTGTTTCCATTTTGTCAAACATCTGCTCATGTATCGTCTCTCTTCCGCCTCTTGTTTAGTTGCTGAAGGGAAGCTGACAAGATGCTGCCAGCTCCACACAGGCAGGCATTAAATCAGGCTGCATGTCTGGTTGATTTAGCTCCAAGTACTTTGAATGGCATCAGTTTAGAGTGAATGTGCTGCACTTGCAGAATGTCCCATTACACT
This sequence comes from Amphiprion ocellaris, assembly GCF_022539595.1. NCBI lineage: Eukaryota > Metazoa > Chordata > Actinopteri > Pomacentridae > Amphiprion > Amphiprion ocellaris. Next base: position 32,322,756 of record NC_072774.1, read on the forward strand.
GAAAAGTAATCTGTCCCCATTTCAGTCTTTTTGCTATCTGCTGGAATCAAATGAGTGCTGTTGGTCCTTCTGTGCATGAATAGTGGGGATTTGATGGGGTTAATTTGATGAGTACAGCAATGCAGTCTGGCTGCAGCCCCCTGTCCTCACTATCTTCTCCTTTGTTTTGATAAAGAAGTCCCCACTCTCTTTCTACTCATTCTATAAATACAGCAGAGATCCATTCAGGTTGATTTTTATTTCAGGATTTAAATGTCCTGAGATTCACACCAGGGCCAATCTGGGCGCCATTTATCAGATCAGTATCTGCAAAAGTAAAACTGATCTGAATCTGATCTTTTCTTAATTTAACTTGACTTTGTTTTAACCACCTCAGCATACTAGTGTCGTTGCCCAGATTGGGAATCTGAGCAAAGAAATTGGCTGCATCGATTTGCTATCTATCATTTGTACAAAGCAGTGTCCAGAGCATTCAGGTAGCAGCTTCCTTATTTTTAGTCATGCCGACCCTCCCTGGTTAAAATGACAAATGGTGCTGGCGGCACCAGAGGTCATATCAGCTGTTGCTAATTCATTTTAATTTTATGAATAACTTGAAGGCAAGCCAAAATTAAATTTGGCTGTTGTCTGGTTTGTGCGCTCATCACAGCCTGTGTCTGCGTTCTGCCAGAAATTGTTATGAAGGGAAAAACCTTGACTCCATTTTACAATCCTGAGTGGACTGCTGAGTCTTCTTTAGTATTAGTCTGACTGAAGAACTGTAGTAAAATATTTGACCCATATATCAATAATTTAAAGTTGAAAATTGCCTATAAATATTTTTGTATCGGGACTTTCAGAATTTGCATCATGTAGCTTGTGGAAAATAAGGCTAGTCAGATTATGTGGCTGTGCTTGTTATTTTCAGTGAATCTAATCCATATGTAACATTTTAGTAAGCGCAAGCCACATGAAATTCTTAATCGTATATTGTAGCTGAATATGTGTTCACTTTATTTTCACATCTTGTCATTCAGGCCGTATCGCCGTTAAACATGCAGTGTAGGATATTTGTTTTCCTTAGTTACAGTCAAACACATCGCAAATTAAGACAGAAAGTTTTTTATTTACACAGCCTCTCCAGTTTTATTTGAACCAAACTGAACTAGTTGCACCACCCTGGAATTTTGACCTTTGTAAGAAAAGTGTGAATTAAATCTAGTGATTTTAGCCTTATTTGGTGTTCCCATATCTTCCTACTCATAGATATGGAAGACTGTTGGACACAGGGCTCCAAAATTTCCATCACTGACTATGTGATGAGACACACCCTGTGTGGTAACAGTATACTTTTTCTCTAGAGGGCAAGAATGGCCTTTTACACGGTAGACATTTTGAGTTTTCATAGTTGGAACCACAGTTACAGATAACATTGACATTAAACATTTGTTTACACCTATAGTCAGAAGTTTAGCAGAGGAAAGGAACGTACTTACATTTGGGGTCAGCTTTATTTTTATTCTGAATTTTAAAGACAGAATTTTGAGCACAAGAGTGGACCACATTGCAGAAGGAGTCTCTCCTTTGGTCCTGCAGGCTTGCTGTCAAAGAAATCCTTTACATGTCTTCAGTTTTGCATGTGCATACAGGTGCAAAGCTTGATAAACCGCTAAAAAACCTGCTCCAAGAGAACTAGCCAGCAGGAATCCAGCTATTAATGTGCAGGTAAATTTTGCTGACTGGGTGTTCAGCAGGACAGGAGGCTTACCAAAGAGGAGTGTCTAAGTATATGGTCAACATAGTAAAGATAGCAAATGTTAACAAATGTGAAAATATATATATTTTTTTCTGTATTTCTGAAATAAAGTAGTGACACAGAGTGGTGATTATAACAGCTAATCTTCATAACATGGCCCGAGTGTGACTTTACAGGGTGATAATGAAATGTCCATGGCAAAGTTGGTGAAGACGGCCAGTTAGACCGACTTGAAAGCCTTTAGTAGCCCCATCAGAACAACACAATAGTCTATTAGGGAGGTGAAGCAGCTATGGACAGTACTGCAGCAACAAACCACTGATGAATTCTACTGCTGTGCTTCCTTGACATTCTGCTCCATGGCTTAGATCCACATGAACGGCGTATTAAAGAAGGGTGTCTACGGTACTAATTTTCTATTAAAGAAATGTTGTTAGCCAGATTAAATGTACAAACAATGCTAGAAATTACAATTATCATAATGGCCTTGCCTTCTTTTCACAGCTGATTAATCTTTTAATGTGACAACAAACAGAGTCTGTGGCTGTCACTGATAAATATTTATCAGGATTACGTATTCCTTGTCCCAGTTTGATAGCTGACAAAAAAGACACAGGAGCTTGTTTGTGCAGTGTTACATAACATTACAATTCACTGTGCAAGACAATAATGAAATTAAAGAATTTAATAAAAATGTTCCTTAGTCTCTCTACTTCACTCTAGGCTAGACTTTACTCATTTTTCCTCCTGCACGTATTCTTCTCTCCTTTTTCTCCCTGTCTTTCATAACTTCATCTGTCCTAGACTTGGCCTTCTTCACTCTGCTGCTGTGGCTTTCCCTGCCATTCAGTTGCTGCTGGTTGCCGGTTAGATTAGCCCAGAGTTATTCTAGCACAGTATTCCACTTTGATGTAAGCCAGCCAGTCCCTGCACTTTCTATTTCACTCCCTTGTTATTCCTCTTTTCCAACATTTCTTGTCTTTCAGTCCGATAGCCTGTGTATTTCTTTGTGCTCCCTTTCTCTTTGATGTTCGTTTTGACTCCCAGCAGAGCGACAAGCCATCACGTTAGCCTAGCAGTGAACATGCAGGGACGTTGGAGAACGAGCAGTGGCGTTTTCATGTTTTGCTCAGTAAAGAGATTAGAGGGCTCTAGATAAGGAGATTGATCTGAGTTGCTGATTGGATGCTGCAGAATCCTGACTGGTGACCGGGTGACTGCAGGGGAGTGACCTGCATTTTGTCATGTCAGTTAGGAATGCTGCAGTGAATTCATGTAATGAAATGTTAAAATATTGTTACAGACGTAGCTTTTTCATTAGGGTTTTCAGTGGAAATGTGTAGCTTTGTGGTGGGCCAACATAACAAGGCTATGTCCCCCACAAAGCTGAGCTGCTGTATGGCTGTGAAGTATTATCTTCTTGCTCCAGTTACCTGACAATTAAGTATTAACAGTAGGTATGCCTCACACAAACTCCAGTTTGACCGCTGTTGTGAAAGAATGCAAAAGGACAGATGGTAACCATAGCAACAACATTTGAATAGGTCCTATCATGTTTTTGATGTGGTAGACAGCCTTTTTACAAACATAATAATACACTCAACCTTTTGTTGATATAGAATGGCCCCAACTCTGATGCTGGAAGTGTTAAGAAATGAAACAAATCTGAACCTTTAAACTCACAAAAGTCCCTAAAGTGTTTGTTATGTGCTAGATTTAATGTGTTATTGCCTTTTAAAATCTTTTTCATATCAGGACAGACGGCACAGTTTAATATCTGTTATCAGTATCAGGTGCTTAATCTGAAGTCCTCATCACATTACGTCTTTCTGCCTTTGTGGAGGGGGAGCAGCGAATGCATTAACCTGAATTATAGTCAGTTTTTGTTAATAGTGTATCTTTCCACCTGCAGTTTACCCGATTTTAAATACTGAAGATATAAAGTGTATCATTTAGCCCCCATTGAGTGGTGAGCTTTGTCAGGAGCTGGCTGTGAATTTCTCTTTCAGCCTGAAAGCCAAATGACAAATAGGACAGTCTTGCCCCAGAAACCAGACTCATGGAAACATATTGCCTCTTTCATCATGTGGGCAGCCACCCACCATAGATAGGCCCCTGACCTCTAATTTAAGAAACAAAGCTTCAGGCCTCACAGTGACAAACCACAATTGTTCTAGTTACTTTAAATGTATTTGCATCATTTTTCACAGTCAAATTCAGCACGGCCACATCAACCTTAATGTTCTTCTGTGTTTCATAATGAGAATCATGATGCTTTGCTTTGCACTCTGATGATGGCAAGTTTGTCATACAGCAACCTCCAATTAGTATCAATGAACTGCTTTTAATATGAGGATCTATGCAGCAGACATTTGCACTGCTATAGCTCTGTCATGTATTATTAGGAATTTGACCTTAGTCTGAGTAGAGGCAGAGCATAGGAGAGGCAGGATATAGGCCAAGGGAGAGAGAGTGGGTAAGCAGCCTGCTCATGCTACAAGATTGTTGTGTTCTCAGCAGAAGGTAAAGACAAATAAATTATTCTCAAGGGAATGATCAGTCATATAAGCAATTCAGTAAACAAGCACACCAAGACCAGACAGCCAACCCCGCTATTTCAAATATCTACCAATTTTATCTGCCAGTATTCGTCTGTCACAGAGCAGCCACAACATTCTGACCACTGACAGGTGAAGTAAATAACATCGATCATCTTGTTATAATGCAGTGTTCTGCTGGGAAACCTTGAGTCCTGACATTCATGGATGTTTGACATGTACCACCCAGCTAAACACTGCAGCTTAAGCAACCCCTCAAACCTCCATACCAGCAGCAGTCCTTGATGCCAGTTGCCACTCACAGTAGGACGATGCACCCCGACACACCACAAAAACTGCTCAGGAGTGGCCCAGAGAACACAACAGAGCTAAGCTGTTCACCCGGGTTCCACACTGTCCAGATCCAAATCTTATTGAGAATCTATGGGATGGTCCAGGATAATCCTGATCTTGGTAGGTCCCACCCTGCATCCCACTGGACCCACAGAATTCACAGCCTTCATCCCGGTGTCACAGAACATCCCCAGAGGTCCTGAGTCCATGCCCCACTGGGTCAGAGGAGGTTTAGCAGCATAAAGGAGACCAACACAATAATAGGCAGGTGGTCAGAATGTTTGTGTGATCGGTGTATATTGGCATCGGCATATATGTTGTGATATAAGTTGATACGAAAACCTATTTTTAAAAAAAAATTCAACCCAGAACATAATGCAGAAAAAGGTATTTGGTGTAATTTAGAAATGGTGTTGTCTCATGTAGCACAGTAAGTCTTAGTCCGTTGCTTGAAATACTCTGAGCACTGTTCTTTCGGCAGCACATGCAGCAGAGTGCATATTACAGCTGAGCAGACTGTAGTTCAGTGTCCAGAGGTGTCATCATGGTCAGTGGCTAACTACTTTCCTAAATACATTTGTACAGGCGATAGACATGTCATCAATCCTGTAAGAAAAGGGTTTTATAGAGTGTTTGATAGTTTCACTTAAATGCCAGCAAACTCCAAGCATGAGTGTAACTTTTTTTTTTTACGTGTTTCTGTGTAAGGTTAAGAAAAAGAGTAGCATTAAAATTATTACCTGCGTTTCTTGATAAATAGGATTAAGTGGTTAGATTCAAAATTTGGTTAAATCAAATGAAACCTTTTTTTCTGCATTGGCCTTTTGTTAAAATGAATTGTTCAAAAATTATCAATAATTATCGATTATTAGCTGAAATAAAACATTTTATTTTGATTGACCTGTTAGCTGTATTGCCAAGCCCTACAATGATCCCATCTGTTTCGCTTTTAATACAAAAAATGTCAGCAAATACATCATTATTTAAATTTTTGAACTTCCCCCAAATGTTTTTTTTTCATGGGCTAGGCTCTAATATATCCATTAGTACAGTTTTATGCTATAATGAATGAAGAATCAAAATAACAAATAACACAAGTGTTTCTTGTAATGTCTTTATTTATTTATGTTGTACATATGTTTACTTAAAATAACTTTTCAACATTTATTCTTCAGCTTTGAAAGAATGTGACTCATGACCAAAGCCCAGTCAGAGAGTGCTGTTGGAGGGATATTTAAGACCATAAATCAGTGACTGCAGATATTTGTATTTGAACATTTGTTTATTTTCACAGAAATGGACACAAAAAAAAACAAAAAAACAATCCCCTTCAAAGTAGTACAAGTATTCAGACAAAGGCTAACTATGCGATGTGATAATTAGCCAAACTGAAAATCGGTCAACCCCTATGTGTCATCTGAGAAAGTTACTTATTCTGTTAATGTTTGAAGTGAAAAGGGTAAAGTACAATGGCTGCAGCAAAGAACAGATTTCTTGGTCTCTATTGAATAGCCCACAGCCCTTATATATTAACACATACACACACACAGACACACCTGCTGTATTATCTGTGTTCTCTTTACATGTCATGATTTTACTGAGGCATTGCACAGGGGCTCATACACTGTAGTCACAAAACTGCAGTTCTCTGGCACATCTGCACTGGTATGAAAGGAAATCGATTCATCACTCAGTCCAAACTATGAAAGACCAAAGGAGATGCTTCAAACTGTTCAAAGCATGTGTACTACCAGAGGAGTAAATTTATATATATTGCTGACATTTGTAGGAAAAAATAGTTGTGTGTACTGTAACTTGGGAAATTACTGCTTAGAGAGTGTCTTTACTGACTCGCAGTAAACGAAGTGTTTCCTCTCAAACGTTAATAGGATAGATGCTTATACCTAGGCAACTTAAACTGAATTGAGTTTTGTTAAATGTGAGCTTTTTTTCTTGCATATGTGACCATATCACTCATGCATCCATGCTGTATATTAAACACTAACTTTCCCTGACATGCAGGTTGGGTAATGGCATCAAGCCACCAGTTAAATGGAGCCCCATTTTTGCAGTGGCTGGTCAGTTTGTCTCTTGTCAGCCGTGGTGGCAAATAATTTGCCATCACATGGAGATTTTATTCAGCAGCAAGACTGTTTTGATTCTTTAATAAAGTTAAAAAGCTGGTGAACTGAGAACTTGTCAGGCACCGTGGGCAGTAAACACAGAAGTCATCTTTCTGCTTTGGAGTTCTTGCATTCAAAGAACAGACAGCAAGTTACTGTGTTCACTCTGAAGTAACTATACTTTTCTTTTGTTGGTAGGTCAATGTACATGATATGAATTTAAATTGGAATAATTACTTACTGGTTTACTTAGAGGTAGATTAATCTTTTGTGTTTGTCTGTGTCTCCAGTGTATGCTTATTCAGTGTACACAGTGTTATAATATGAGCCAGAATAAAAGAAAAACTGGTCTGTCTGTGGTACGTAACATAGTGGTGTTGTTCTATCACTTCAGATTTTGTTTATAGTTTACTTATTTGCTATTCAGGACCCAAAATAATTTTTTGAATATTATTTTGGCAAAATTTTGAGAATTTCACATGTTCAAATGTGGGATTTTTTTATATTTTCACACTCAAATAACATTTTCCCTCAGAAACCTTTTTAGGGAGTCAATATCTCCAGAAATAAAACTCCGACAGCCATGAAATTTGGTGAGAACATAAACAAAATAGTTTACAACAAACCCAGATGATTTAATGGATCCTGTCCAGAGGACTGTACTACAAAGTGAGATTGGTGGGTTAGCGAGGCATGTTGAACTGAAAATCAGTTTTCATTATCACAATGGTGACTTTCTTTTAATCTGGCTAGATCGCCATGGTAACACGCTGTGGCGCTAACCTGGTCGGGGGAAAGGTTATGTTCAGAGTTTGAGTTAAATCAGTCGTAAGAAGTGTCTCCCTTTAAACAAAGCATTTTCTGATGATTATTTATGATTGATACAGATTATCAGCTGACGGAAAATGTTTTATCTGCAAACACCTTGAGCTGTATATCACTAAAACCACTGAATGAAGCAGTAACTGCATCACACACTGCATGCATCGCGTTGTCATGGGAACCCATCATGTATTTAGCTGGTGATGCAGAAATTGTATAAATATGTTAAGTTTGGTCCTGATTTGCTGCCAATTCAGTTTCACTGCTGGTACTGCAGTTAATAGAACACAGATTAGAAAACTGATCATTCTACTGGTTTTATCACAGAGAATATTCACTCAGTAACATTCATTTCACTTTGATTTGGCCACAAATTAAAGTGATATCCTGCATTATGAAACAGTGTCAGACCAAAATGCACAGAAAATACAATATTGTGTTTAAATATATGAAGTTTAATAACTTTATTGTGCAGCTGTCAGTTAGAAATAAGCAGCTGCACTGACTGGTAAAATAGATACATTATGCATGTTTAATAGTTGTCTACCAACATTCCTGTCTTGCATCATTTGCAGTAGCAGTGCTTTATACCATCATACATTTTTACATTCTCATTGTTCTCCTTTAAAACAGCCTGCTGACTGAAGCAACTGCACACAATCATTTTATTTTGTGTGGACAAACAGTCAAATGACATTTTAAACACCTCCTTTTATGTGAATGCGCTCAGAGTTTGAAGCAGAAAACCTGAGTTAACAAAGAAAGTTGATAACCACCTTCATGATACCTGTTGACTCTGAGGCTTTAATTTTTGTCTGACTTGCTCAACGAAAGCCCGACTATGTTAAACTTGCTTTGTAGTATAACGTTCACGCCATTTGTTTTTACTTGAGCCTTTGAAAATGGAAAAAAAAATGCAGCATTTTTAAACATAGTGGTACTGGATTCCCAGAAAGTTCCTGTAAGTGTATATACAGTATTTATGGTTTTATATTTCTTTTATCTTTTTATCTTAAAAGTTGCTGCCATGTTGGGTTCATGTTGAAATTTCACAACATATGAGGCTTATTGTGCCTTACTGAACGTTCAGTGTATTTGGAATGCATGCTGAACACAGAAACTGATGATAATTCAACACACATCACACTGTCATGTTTATTGAGACGTCATGGCAAGTGACTGAACAAGTGAAACAAAAGCAACAAAAGAAAGCAATGCAAACCATCGTTCCTCAGTAGATTTACATTTCACTTATTTGCAGAGGAAAATTCTCTTCGTGTCAGTGTGAAGTTTGTGTTGTCTCTCTCCCCCTCATTGTAATTCCAGCTGGAATTGGTGACAGAACATGTGCTATTGGCAGCCAACAGATATCATCAGAAGGAGGCCACTTGAATGATGCAGCTTGTGTGTGTGCGATGGCAAGTAGTGGCTTTATTCGCCACTGACAAGGATGAAGAGGAACAGGATGTGAGGGGAAAGTTTATGCACCCAAGTGGGCCAGCTGCATCATTCAAGTGGCCTGTATCTGATGATATCTCTTGGGTCCTGAACAACAGATATGTTCTGAACAAACAATGATACAGTACAGCAACATATTTCTGACTGACCCATACGTGTATTTGTTAACGGATGATTGGTCTAGTAGTGATATTCACAGAATGTTTCTGTTTTGTTTTGTTTTTTCAAATCAAGGTTTATATAAAAATGGAACAATTGACTTACAGAAAAACTGTGTGATGAATTACATCATGTAGTGTTTCTTTATTTGATTTACCTTAATGAACAGTTGACTTCCTCAATATCTGTACTGGCTGAAGAAGAGGGTTTTGTCTCATCATTGCTGCATTTCATAGTTCCTCCTGCAGATAACGAATTCTGGTGAGGGACACAATCTTCCCCTTTCATCAAAAGGCTGTTCCTGACTGCTGGCACCTGGAAAAGTTGTATTAGAAACTGTAATATAGAAATTCACTTGAAGAATGATGCCCCACACTATTGATATTTCCAAACCACCCTGTGCAAACTCTGACACCCAGATGAAGTGACAGTGAAACACTGACAGAACAGGAATTACCAGTGAATGATAATTGCTTCCGTCGTTATGCCCCAAGCACTGTAACACGGACACATTACTGTAAACTAGCAGTAGTATTTCTACAACTATTACTCTGTCTACTGAGTCTCTCTGTCGTTCCTGCCGTGTAGTTCAGGGATGGATTGTTCAGGAAATTGTCTGTTTTCCCCTAGATATTCCCTGCCCCCCGGAATTTTGTGGGGGAGTCTAGAGGATAGAGTGAATGACACAGTGACATGAAAAGATACAGCAAACAAAAGTTAGAAGTAACTCTTTCTGTACACTTGGACTGTCTCTAAGGCACTCCCTTTGAGAATCTTTGGTCTAGAGTAGCTGTAGGCTGCTTTGAAAGCCTTACAGGCTGCTCTAGAGACATCGCAATTCTTTTCTAAGTGAAGTAAACTTGTCTACTGTAAGCTGGGTGCTTACAGTTAAATAGTGAAGAGCTCCACCAGACTACAAGCACTGTTTTTTCAATGCCTTGACAATCTGCAGTGTTGCTTCACAGTATGTGCGGTCAGTACTCTTGTGTGAATAATCCATACCTGAGTGTGTTGTGCGTATATGTAGAAATGATAGTTTGCAGAGATGGTCTGTCTTATCTCCTATGATGCTCCTTAGGCACTCAGATACACTACTCACAATAAGTTAGGGATATTGTGAAGTCCTCAGTGGATTTCATACAAAAGGTGCGTGTTTCACTTCGGTGATTTTGGGGATAGGGAGGCAATTGTATCAGGGTGCTAGACACACCTCATTTTGTGTTTTCCACAAAATGGTGTCACTGTGTACAGTGCGCCTTACATATTGGGGCCAATACCAGAAAATACAAAAAGACAACCCTTTTCAATGTGGCATCAATTTGAACATTCTGGGGGTATAACAAGCTGGTATTGTCAGTAAGTCATTCCCAGTTCATCATTTAAGCAGCCATGAACACACGACGTCACTTAACGGATGAGCAGCGCCACCTGGTCATAGCGCGCCTTCAGGTCGGTAGCAGGCAGTCAGATGTTGCTCGTGAACTTGGTGTGTCTCAAAATGTCATCAGCAGACTTGCAGCAAGACACAGAACTACTGGCAGTGTTTGTGACAGACCCAGGAGTGGAGCCCCACGAGTGATGGAATGCAATGATGACCAGTACCTAAGGACCTATGCACTCAGACACCGTTATGCAACTGCCACACAGCTGCAGGCCTGTTTACGAGAAGTGAGGGATATTAGGGTTTCCAGACAAACCATTCGCAACCGACTCCACCGCTTTGGCTTGAATTCCAGACGACCGTTGCAGGTGACCCCACTGACACCAAGACACCGCCGTGACCGTTTGCAGTGGGCACAAGAGCATGTGACCTGGGCAATGCAGCAGTGGTCTACCGTCCTGTTCACTGATGAGTGTCGGGTCACCTTGCACAGAAATGATGCTCGTCAGCGTTGCTGGAGAAGGCAAGGTGAGCGATACGCCGAGGTCAACATGGTCCCCAGGGTTCGCTTTGGTGGGGGAGGTGCAACAGTCTGGGCAGGCATCACCAGTCAGCGCAAAACAGATTTGGTGATTGTAGATGGCTCAGTCACTGCACATTCTTACCTCAGAGACATCATAGAACCCATCATCATCCCCCAATTCCGCCAGCACACCCCCAACTTTCTGTTCATGGATGATAATGCTCCACCACATCGTGCCAGAATTGTCACAGCTCGACTTCAGGAAGTCGGAGTGCCTCATATGGTATGGCCAGCAATGTCCCCTGACCTGAACCCCATAGAGCACGTCTGGGACCAGCTGAAGCAGCGACTGGATACTCGTACCCCACCTCCACATGACCTGGCAGAACTGCTGCAGCACTTGTGGAGGAGTGGAACGCATTGCCTCAGAACAACATCATGAGGCTAGTTAGGAGCATGAGACGTCGCTGTCAAGCTGCAAATGGTGTAAACATATGCTACTGACTTTGTCAATTTTGGTTATTTGAGGCTATCTTTGTTATTGTGTAAATTGTTGGGGTAAGAAATACTGCACTAATGAAAATGGTGCTTCTTCTCATTCATTAATAGTAATATCAAAGGGAACTATGACTTATTTCATTAAAATTCAGACCAAATAGGAAAAGCACTCATGTAAATAACAATATCCCTAGCTTATTGTGAGTAGTGTATGTTGAGCAGCTGCTTGGAGAAGCAAAGCAACTCCTCATTAAATAATCATCATGACTGCAATGGGCTGAGACAGTGTTGTTGTTATGCTGTTCACGCTTCTGACTGACCAACCAACTCTGCTGAAAAAGAGCTCCAACCAACCCTGTGAACTCAGCTTTCAATAAGCAGTAGAAATTATGTAAATTATGCAGTCCATTTCTTTGTGGTGTGTGATTGAGAAGTAAATGTAAATCTAAAATTCCTGAAAAAGAAATGGTATGTGTGTTTGAGTTGAACACTCTCTACATGCACTGGGCGTCTCTTGACTTGAAGGTGATAAAAGTTTGGAGTCAATACAGTGCAGAACTTGAAGCCACTGAATCTTTTGTGCACCGTCACACACACCCTTAGCCCTTCAGACTGCTCTCTCAGTACCTTCTTTGATTTGCTGCAAAACTCCAGAAAGACACAGTTCCTTAATGTATATTTGATGGTTTCTCCTGTCCAGGGGAGAGTCTTTTTCAGTGTGTTGTTAGGTCTCCAAGAAAACCAGTCGGCACTTCTGAAAGGCTAATGTGCTTCCCTGTTTTTTTCCCCTTTGAATGCTAGTTGACTGTAGCTTGACTGAAAAGACATTGGAGGTGCAGTTTTCCGTCATTATCACTGGTGTTTGAGGCTCTCTTACTGATCCGTTTATCTCCATTTTATTGATTTTTCAAGAAAAAATGTATTCTCCTTGGGTCTGTCAGTGTGTAAAGCAACAAAATGTCTCTGTTGAGCAGCAGTCAGCCCCACATGCTGAGATCTCTGAAAGTGAGCAAATGCACATTGTGAAGAGTGGAATAAAAACATGAACGGGAGAGACCAAACACCAGAGGGAACCCACATCTCTGTTGGGCTGCTCTTCAGACCACATCTCCTTTTTGTGTGAAAAGTTTTTACAGGGTGTAGGATACTCTCGAAAAAAGAGCATGTGCTCGGGTCGTGAGGGTAGTTTTGCTCCACAGAGGACTATCTATAGCCTTCAAAACTCTTACACACTCTAGTTTACCATGCTCACTGTGTATGTGTGAGTGCTTTCCCAGTCCTATTGAATAACAATGCTTGTGACAGCCATTGATTTTTTTCTTTGCTTTTTTCCTTTGTTCTGTCAGATTCAATAGTATGTAGTGCATGCAAATTATGACAGATTATGGCATTTCAGATAGGTACCAGTTCAAAGTAGGCTGTAGCTCGTTATGTGCTGTTGTTGCATTATTTTTTCATAATTAAATGATTGACAACACTTTCCTTCATTATTTTTTGATTAATTGAATAAAATGGAGCACCTACGATAATATTCCAGTGTTTTTTCATTTTCATAAAATGAAAAATTAGTTTAAGAATTATTCCTTTGTCTGACTTTGTTTTAGCTGGCAATTAAGTACAGTCTTCGCTTTTTAATCGGATGCCAATTTAAAGCTGCAGTCAACCTACAATACTTTTGCCAAGTCTTCTTTAAATAACTAACTACATTTTAAAACAATTGTTGAAAAATTCAAAACACCAATGTCTACAGCACTGTAGAGCTTTTTAACCTCTTTTGTTGCTAAACTTTCTGCATAGTAAGAAGAAGGTAGCTATTTTCAACGGTACCCTAAGTGCCAAACAGCAAAGGGCTAAAGATGAAGATAAACAGTTTGATGGCGTGTTAACCATTTCAGCTTTGAGGTAACTGTATGTCAGTGCAATGTATCTGGTCGCTTCTTGTTTGACTGCCCCCTAGCGGTTGCATTTGGATTGTTGTAGCTCTAAATCGAGGCTTGAGTAACCTATTATGTCATTAGACTCCTCAGGGACACTCTCTGATATTATGCAGATGCCAACTTGAGGCCTTGTGTTTGTGGAGTAGATCCTTTATAAAACTAGACTCGGTACTTTTCCACAGGAAATGACAAGGCTGTTATGCTGCAACCGAATAAAGCCATCTGAACTGGAACGGTAATCGGTACAGATTGATATAAGGAATCAGACAAACATGATGAGATGAGAGGAACAGTGACCACACTGGTGTGCTCCTATTTGAAAAGGTTTTCCTCGCTTTCTCATCAGTTTCTGAAATGGCCTTGAAGACCAGAGAATCAGACCATGAAATGGGCTACTACCGCAAATTACTTCTTTGAATAGGATTTTTGAGGTGTGCTTGATTTCAGTCAAGAAAAGAGACCATATGATCACATTGTGGTGGCTCTGGCAAAAAATCACTTGAACCTGCTGTCTACCAATAACGACCTCTTCTTCTTTCCTAGTCTAATTTTGCAGGCCATTATATAAGCCTAAATGTGAATTACTAAATTATTTTTAAGGGCTTTTCCCCAGTCTGCAGTATGTAATGGAGGATATGTAAAGCACCTCTTCCACTTCATCTATAATATTTGGTCTGAGCCGGAGATCTCTGGTGATCGTACTTTTTCTGACTCCCCTGATAACCAAAGAAAATTTTTATTAGATCTGCCCTGGGGTAAAATATCTTTTATTAATTTGATTCTGTTTCTGGTCAAGTGATAAGGTACCATTTCTGTCCCTTTTGTCCCTAACGCCTACCTCCCCTAACGCCTGTTGTGGGCGATTCAGAAAGTGAACCAGTGTCTCTATGTTCGTATTTTAATTTTCACTTGTATGATTTCCTATCTATTCTACAACCTCCAAGGTGAAACTGAGAACAGAGTCTTTTGTTGGTTTAGTTTAGAAGTTGTTTGATCTGACTCTTTTGGTTCATGACAAGCAAGAGTTGTGGGTGAGTTATGCAATTTTTTGTTTGTACTTATATCCATCCCTGGGTGCTGTTTTTAATCAGCCAATAATACTCTGGCACAGGCTTCCTTATACTGTCTCCATACTTACCCCCGCTTACCGCAGTATAGGATTTGTGGGAATTTGATGAGACATCATCAGATTTTCATAAATGCTTTTGTATGAGGTCCCCCTCCTCCTCTAGGTTTGAAATCGGCTTAGTTTTTACTCTCTGCGTCTGACTTCCACACACCTTCCTGTTCTGATTAACCAAACAATGTCTGAGATGTGGGACAGGGTTAGTGTTTTATCCCCCTTTTCTTTCATGGATGCATTGAATATTAATATTATTGAAAGTCTTTATTTTTTTTTACATAACTTCTATTTTGAAAATTACTTGTTTTACTTTCCACGTTTGAGACGAAATTATAAAAATCAACCATGATTGCATGACCCGAACTATCAGCTATCTGTACGCGAGTGCTGCCAGTACAGTGGTATCATTACATTCTTGGCTGTTACAGAAGAATTGTTCTCTGGCTTTTGTGCCTTCTGAAACTGCATATGTGTGTCCTGAACTTTACAGCATCACATTTTAGAAGTTGACACATTTATTAGCTTCATACAGATGTGGAGGCTGTTCTTCCTGTCCAAACAACAGCTTCTTTCAGTCAACAAGTAATTAATAATAGCTATTTTGCTGATTAGTTCATTGTTTTAAGTTTTAAAAATCGAACATTTCCTAATTCCAGCTTGTGAATTGAGAGACATTTCTGTATGTTGAAAATCTTGAATTTAATCACTTTTTTTCAAACAGTCACGTGTCAGGCATTTATTTTAACTAAACAATGATGAATCCATAAAAGTATTGCTCAGGATATTTTAAGTACACAGTGCATCAGATTGGAGCTTGCTCAGCTGTCAGTTAAATCAGAGCTTCATCAATTTAACACATCAGAGTCTGTTTCCTGGTGTTGGAGACTACTGCTACATATGTGAAAACATGGAAATGAAAATATTATTATGGATTCCTGTTTTAATATTTTCTAACCAATATAGCCAGTATCAGTAATGAATGACTTATTAACAATTGACAGTTCTATGCTATAGTGTCAATATTTTTGAAAAATATGAAACTAAATGTGTTGAACTGGATCTGTGAAATGTGCTAATTCACTCTTGTACTCCCTATCCTTTTATTTCTTGTCCTCTGGTCTGCCTCTTTTCTTCCTGTGCTCCAGCTCTTTCACTTCCTCCTGCTACTCTTTACAATCATTTTTACTAATCCCCCATCTCCTCTTTCCTGTTCCTTCTCATCTTCTCCTCCTCGTCCCATCTTCCCTTTCTCCCCTGGTACATCGCATCTCCGCCAAGATTCAGAACAATGCAATATTTCAGAAACAGAGAATGAGACATCTCCCTAACAGACACACACACACCCCTCTTTTCTGTCTTTGTGGACTGTGAAATTAGGTTTTACTTAAAATGGGGCCAGTGGAGTTTAGAGATGATGAGAATGATTCAAGGTATTGTAGCTTGCAGTTACAGACAGATGGAGAAGCAGAAGAAGAGAGCTTAATTTCTTTCATGTTGGCTTCTTCCGTTTCTCTCATGGAGAATTCACAGAGGCCTGACCACTTCCACAACATGGCCACACAGGTCAGATAGGTGAACAGAAACTGCTATTACATCTCTGTTTTTTTTACGACTGCCCACTGTTCATTTCTCACTACGTCTGTGGCTGGTACTCACCAGCATGGTATGAAGCTCAACATATTTTCGCCGGCTGCCCCTCTGACCTTCGTGTTGACTCCAGTGATGTTGACGCAGAGGTCTATACTTCCATAGTTGTGAAACTATGAAAGTATCTCTGCCTATGCCAGCTCAATCTCCCTTTCACTCACTATTACAGACAAATTGGACTTTGACTGTTGCTTTCTCCCCTCCTCCTGCTTGTGTCACATTCTATCCCCATGCTATGCTAGTAAACTGAATTGTTTTCTTAGGGCAGAGCTTTTAGCAGTACAGGAATATTTCCAGGAGCCTAGGTTCATTGTTGGACTCAAGTGTTACTATTTTGGTGTGACACGATTCAATATGAGTATAGTTTTCCAGGTAACAAGTATTACTGTTAATAGAAAATTAGCTGTTAGCATAATGTTGGCTCAGTTTTCAGTCGGTGCTGCAGATTTTATTGGTGTTCATTTTTCATTGCTGCATTAAACTAATCAGTACAAGGTCACAAAATGTGTGTGAGAGACAGCAACTTATTTGGCAGTGGTGGCTCAAACAAGCTATATACACTACTCACAATAAGTTAGAGATATTGCTATTTACATGAATGCTTTTCCTATTTGGTCTGAATTTTAATGAAATAAGTAATAATTCTCTTTGATATTACTATTAATGAATGAGAAGAAGCACCATTTTCATTAGTGCAATATTTATTAACCCAACAATTTAGACAATAACAAAGATGGCCTCAAATAATCAAAATTGACAAAGTCAGTAGCATATGTTTACACCATTTGCAGCTTGACAGCGACGTCTCATGCTCCTAACTAGCCTCATGATGTTGTTCTGAGGCAATGCGTTCCACTCCTCCACAAGTGCTGCAGCAGTTCTGCCAGGTCACGTGGAGGTGGGGTACGAGTATCCAGTCGCTGCTTCAGCTGGTCCCAGACGTGCTCTATGGGGTTCAGGTCAGGGGACATTGCTGACTACCATATGAGGCACTCCGACTTCCTGAAGTTGAGCTGTGACAATTCTGGCACCATGTGGTGAAGCATTATCATCCATGAACAGAAAGTTGGGGGTGTGCTGGCGGAATTGGGGGATGATGATGGGTTCTATGATGTCTCTGAGGTAAGAATGTGCAGTGACTGAGCCATCTGCAATCACCAAATCTGTTTTGCGCTGACTGGTGATGCCTGCCCAGACTGTTGCACCTCCCCCACCAAAGCGAACCCTGGGGATCATGTTGACCTCGGCGTATCGCTCACCTTGCCTTCTCCAACAACGCTGGTGACCATCATTTCTGTGCAAGGTGACCCGACACTCATCAGTGAACAGGACGGTAGACCACTGCTGCATTGCCCAGGTCACATGCTCTTGTGCCCACTGCAAAAGGTCACAGCGGTGTCTTGGTGTCAGTGGGGTCACCTGCAACGGTCGTCTGGAATTCAAGCCAAAGCGGTGGAGTCGGTTGCGAATGGTTTGTCTGGAAACCCTAGTACCCCTCACTTCTCGTAAACAGGCCTGCAGCTGTGTGGCAGTTGCATAACGGTGTCTGAGTGCATAGGTCCTTAGGTACCGGTCATCATTGCATTCCATCACTCGTGGGGCTCCACTCCTGGGTCTGTCACAAACACTGCCAGTAGTTCTGTGTCTTGCTGCAAGTCTGCTGATGACACTTTGAGACACACCAAGTTCACGAGCAACATCTGACTGCCTGCTACCGACCTGAAGGCGCGCTATGACCAGGTGGCGCTGCTCGTCCGTAAATAGACGTCGTGTGTTCATGGCTGCTTGAATAATGAACTGGGAATGATTTACTGACATACCAGCTTTTTATACCCCCAGAATGTTGAAATTGATGCCACATTGAAAAGGGTTGTCTTTTTGTATTTTCTGGTATTGGCCCCAATATGTAAGGTGCACTGTACATAGCGTGAGACCATTACGTGGAAAACACAGAATGAGGTGTGTCTAGAACCCTAATACAATTGCTTCCCTATCCCCAAAATCACTGAAGTGAAACAAACACCTTATGTATGAAATCCACTGAGGACCTCACAATATCCCTAACTTATTGTGAGTAGTGTATGTATTAACCTAGCTGGTGCCTGTTCAGCTAATCATCTGCTTCTGTGTGATTTTTAAGGTTTCTACAGGTTTTTCATGTCTTAACCAATATCTTTCCCTGTAGGTTGGACTGTTGTACTAATAGCCTACAGAGTTACATTTCCGAGAAATTCTACAGAGAAATACTCAACAGCTGACCCTTCTTTTGAACAGCAAACTTGTTTAAGAAATGAACCCACAGTATTAGTTGTGTTTTCTATGGTGAAAGCACAGCATGTAAGAACTGAATTGTATTGTTCCAAGTGTTGGGCTCTTAACTGTTCAAGGTTAGTACAAAGCTAGCATTTTTTTCCTCAGTGTCTTCCATCGACTGTGCACAAGATATGACAGGTCCTCTTATTTTCAAGCTTCTTGTTTCTGCTGTAAAGGCACAAGTGTGTTTGTAGGCGACGTGTTGGGGTGACATGAGGTGAATATATAGTTATTGTAATCTAATATGAGACTTCCTAATACAAAGAGTGGGAGGTCATTCAAAGGCATTCTGCTTTAAAATGGAGTTTCCGGGTATAATTAAGTTCTTAAAGTTATACATACATCTTTGGCTTACAATCTGTTTTCTAAGCACGATTGGATTTAACAATGTTTGAAATAGAAGACTTTAATTGTGCTGTTTTGCATGACAGTGGTTGCTTTATGGAGTGTTTCTATGTTGGTGC
Organism: Amphiprion ocellaris; assembly: GCF_022539595.1. Classification (NCBI taxonomy): domain Eukaryota; kingdom Metazoa; phylum Chordata; class Actinopteri; family Pomacentridae; genus Amphiprion; species Amphiprion ocellaris. Next base: position 32,341,830 of record NC_072774.1, read on the forward strand.
AGTCTATGTGGTTACAAAAGCGAACCATTGCTTTGAAACAGGGAACATCTGACTGATAGCAGTTGGTAGCAATGCGTGTAGCAGTAAATTTCTGTTTACCCTGTGGTGTCCGAAAAGGATAGTCATTGTTTGTTCACTATTCACCACAGTGAAATTAGAGCTTTGAAGGATTTGATTTTGTAAGCAGCCTGAGTCAGCCTGACTCAACTACAGCTGTTATGTGTGCAATGATTTTACTGAATATGAGTATGTCCTGGAGAAGATCAAAACAAGGTGACATACTTTAAGTTTTCATTATGCCTCAGCACCGTCAGCAGCCTTGGCCAGAGATATTGTGGGTTTTTTTGGTTGACGGTCACATTCTTGTCAAATGGAAGTCAGAAACCCCTTTTAGAGAATTTCTAGAAGTTTGGCACAAACATCCACTTGGGCTCAAGGATGAACTGTCACACAAATATGTTTTTGGCCATACCTTACAAATCCTGCTGTAATTATGACAGCATTTCACACAAATGTCTAACAGGATAAAATAATGTGGTAATGACATTCATATCCAAAAGGTCAGAGGTCAACTTCACTTGAACATCACAATGCTCGTCATCTCTTTTCTTCTAGACACTAATCTTGGGTGCCTACCTTGCATCTAGTCAAATGACCAGCGAGCTCAATTTTGTTCTCCTCAGACCAAAAAACCTTGTTTTATTTGACTTAAGAGTCTCCCTTATGCCTTCAGGAAAACTCTAGTCAAGATATAATTTGGGTTTTTTTCAACAGTGGCTTTCTCTTTGCCACATTTCCATAAAGCTTTGACTGGTGAAGAACAGGCAATAGTTGTTGTAACTCCTTTAGAGGAGTCATAAGTGTCTTGATGGCCTTTCTCACTAGTCTCTTTCTTGCACTTCATCACATGGCTTTAGAGGACAGCCAGCTCTAGGTAGATTTGTGCATGTGCCATATTCCTGTCATGTCTTAATGATGGATTTAGCTGTACTCCAAGATGTTCAGTCACATGGAAATTTTCTTGTACCCATTCTCTGACTTGTGCTTTTCAATAACCTTGTCACAGAGTTGCTTATGTAGTTATAACCTGTACTACTGATTAACCAGTGACTGGACCTTCCAGATACAGGTGTTTTTACTTGAAACACCAAATCTGTAACACAATTGCTGCACTCAGATGATCTGCATTTTACCGATTGTGTGATTGCTTGGGCCATTTAGCTGCACGTGTTGAATTAAGTGAGGCACTTTAAAGGGAGGTGACTACTTATGCAGTTACTTACTTACATTTTATATTTTTACTCTGCTAAGGAAAGCAGCGGAGTTATGTGACGATGGGTGTAACATTACTCAAAAACAGACTAACGGATTTAGATGAAATTTTCAGGGAAGGTCAGAAATGACACAAGGACCAAGTGATTAGATTTTGGCAGTGATGCGGCTTATAGTCTGGATCCACGGATTTGTTAAAGATTTCTGTATCATTGTGAGATAGCGGCACGGCATCTCTGTAACTATAACAACAAGTGAACACTCTGTCAGCTGCCTGCTGATGATCACATGATTGTGATCCAACTACAAATCAACCGCTGAGGACTTATCAGGACTTATCTGTTGGGAATCATTTGACGACTGAGCAGCCTTGGTGGAGTACTGCGCTCTCTGAGTGCTTTTCTTGTTAACTGACTAATTTTTAAGACATTTTTACATTTTAACATAGTCCTTTATTTTTGTAAATTCTTGTCTAAAAAGCCAAATTAAATTGACCATGATTCGGTGTTGAAAAGCAGATGAAGGAGAAAACTTCCAATACTGTTTAAAGACACTTAATACATTAATTTAAATTCCTTTACAGTTGTCACTACATACTTTAAAATATACGAGTCTGGACAGATAAGGCTGTAAAGTGCAACTTCACTGATTGACGAAGGCATGCAACTACAAGGCAGTGATTCTCTGTGTGGGATGCTGCGTTGTTCATATGCAATGTACACTAACTTTGTTACATTGAAGCACTGCTTATGTGCCTCTCTTAACTTTGCCTGTCAACATGCATCTCATTTTTTGTCTTAATATTTTTTATTTTTTTTAATTTGTGTGAATATCAGTTGCTGTGTACTTTATAGCTGTTGTGCACTTTTTAGCTGTGTGTCTGTGTGTGTGTCTGTCTGTGTGTGCGTGGGTGTGTGCGTGCGTGCGTGCACATATGTCTGTATTTGTGATTGAAGTGCATATAGTGTCTTTGATGCCGCCTCCTGTCGTCCCCTTAATGCTGTGTGTTTCTCAGTCTTCCTGTGTCAGGGCCCCACACACACCATCTGAAAGCAGCAGGGAGGAGGATCATCCTGCAGAGGCAGCCGCTGCCCTGTCTGTCCTTGGAAATAGATAGTACAGGTCATTAAAAGGGGACAGTGTCCTCACTTGGACTGCTCTTTGGCCATCTGCCATGATTAAGGATGCAGCGAAGCGATTGTCATTGTGCACACTGTGAGGAGAATGGTTTTTCAAAGGGCTTGTTATTAGAGATGATAAAGCAGAGCGGTAACTCCTATGTTGGAAATCACCCTGCCCTGACCAGGTGATCAAAGTCATCTAATTATCTAAAGAGATATTCTAACTCAAAGTGGATTGACTTGATCTGTACTGAAACATTTATACAAAAATAAGCTGGAATTACTGCCTCATGGTTGTATGCTTCTATCAGCAAGTGAAGTTGTAGTTATACATCCATGTCTGTTCAAACTTGTATATTTACTAGGTGGTCACAAATTCAGTATTATCTGCCAACATTTCCTTGTGTTCCTGAGTTACGACATTGAGCAATGGCCAGAAAAGTGTTTTTTGCATAACATTATGGCGTTTCGTTGAAGGTCACGTTTAATCTTTTTTATATAAAATGTGACTATTTCATTATTTTATCCTATTATATATTTGTGTGAAATTTAATCACACTTAACCTATGAATGCTTGAGTTACGGCCACAGTGACCTCAAAAAAACTGCCAAAATCGAATCAGTTCATCTTTGAGATCAAGTGAAGGTGTCTGCCACAATTCAAGAAATTTTCTCAAGATGTTCAAGAGGTCGTGTTATCGATACCGCAACAGACATCCATGCAATCCAAAAACGTAACGCCTCTGACCACAGTTATTGGCAGTGTAGAGGCATAATAATGTTTGTGTAATCTTTTGCCATGCTTGAGACATCGTTTGTCAGATTTTCACCAAGTTTAGCCCCCAACGTCACCACTGCACTGCAGAATTTTAAGATCAAAAAGTGATTTCTAAAGAAGACTACAGTTGCTGTCAAAATGCAATGACATATTGGCCTGAAGGAATTTATCCACACACCATGCAGGGAACTGAGTTAATTTACTTTATGTATGAATGTATTTAAGTTAAGCTCAGAGATCTTCACAGTATAAATGATTTTCTGTGTGCAGTAGCAGGCTGCTACAGATGTTGCCATGGTAATCTGGCTGAATGATCCCTGCATTTTTTTCATTCAGTGCTTTAATGTCCACCTCCTGGGGGCATCACAATGGGCCTACATGTGGCTTGTGGTAAAATAGATTTACCTCAGTGCAGTAAAGCTTTCTGCTTTGTCTGTATTATTTACAGATCATAACTTGTCTAGCTGACATTTATGTGTCTAATGACAATTGACTAAGAATGATAAGTAGTTGTTTAGCAGTGCTGTGCTGCCCAAGACTTATTTATATTGAACCGGGAATGCTGCTGTTAATAAAAGTTTAACACTGCTCAAAGCTGAATGTTATACAAAATCCCCCATGCATAGGCCTTGTCAGCAATATATTGAAGAGAAAAACTATAGAAAAAAAATGCACATTGGTTTTTCTCAGTGGACTTGTACAAATGGCCACCTGAATATATTCTCTATACATCACACACACTGAAGCTATTAGCTACAAGTGAATAATGCACAGAGTCCATCCAGTCAAAAGGAGTGTCAGACATCTATTACTGGTTTTATTAGTTTATATTTCAGGCACAGGGATGTGCCTGACATAAGTAGGACATTATTTGCAGTCTCAGGCTGAGTATCACACTATGTTCTGAACGCCTCACTGGATTTCATACTATTTAGTCATAGTTTATTCAGGCTTTATTGGGCAGTACTGATTATTAGAAGAGACCTAATTGATCACCTATCCATTGATCATATTATTTCATGGTTTCCATGAATGCCATCATATGTCTGACCTTTTAGGACTGCAATGTTTCTGCTCACTTTCATTTGAGTCCCAAAGTCTTTTAGTTTTGAATTTGCAAACCTTGATCAGGGGCCATGGAGCAAGAAATTGAAGCTCTAACTCAGATGTTAATTCACTGGATTACATTTTCAATATCTAAAACCTTGATACAGAAAAGAAAAAAAATTCTCTGAAAAGGCCATCTCCACTTTGAAAAGAACTTTTAAAACCTCTGTTAGTACTGTCAGTGTGAGGGTTTGGGCATCAGAGCTCAAAACTGCCTTTTTTCGATTGACTGCTTCTAGGGCTGGGCGATGAATCGATTTTATCGATTAATTCGACTTTGTACTCAATGTCGATTTGTTTTAATGAAAATTGATTTTCTCATCCGCCACCAACGCCTTCCCGCTGGGCTCCCGTAGTTCAGAGTGCGCGCCCCCCTCCCCCCCGCGCTTGATACACAAACAACATGGCGGCGAGCAGCGCAGATCTAAAGGCGCGTGTCCACTAGATGTTATTTTCCCGCACGGCAACGCACCACATCTGAAAATCACACGGACGGCGGTCACGAGCGGACCACAACATGGTCACATGACAGCGCTGAGCAACAGCAGGCCGCTACGTGGTCATGTGACCGAGCTTTCAGCTGGACGGTCCTGCAGACAAGTCGGATAAACACAGTGGCTCGGCCGCAAACTTTCCCTTTTATTTCAAAAACACGTCAGCGAAAAGTATTTCTGAAAGCATTTGAGGTGAGAAATAATCTGTGCAGCAGCTGAATCTGTCCTCGTTTTAGGTCACCGACGCCTGGTTTAGAAGTTTGAGGACAGTTTCACGATGCGTGGAATCTCCGCATGCTGCATCCAATTTGCATAAAGTAGAAGTCAGTCTACTTTATGCAAATGAGCTGCGGCCCTCTCCAGGTAAACACACCGGATTGCAGCGGGAAACGCACCACAACCGGACCTGCATGCCACATGCGGCGCATTTCTAGCATCAATCCGGTGCGTTTACCTGGAGAGAGCTGCAGCTCATTTGCATTAAGTAGACTGGACTCCAGCGTGAGGAGATTAGGTAGGGGGTAAAAAAAATCTGATAAATCTTGAATCGGGATTTTTTGTGAAAAAATCAGAGGTTTTTTTTTTTTTTTTTTTTTAGGCCATATCGCCCAGCCCTTACTGCTTCCATTAACAGCATGACTTGGCGTCCGTTTTGACCTTTACAGAAGCTCAGACATCTGTGTGAGGGTGATCAGGCTGTGGAAACATGGCATGAGGTGCATTTATTTATTTAAATTAAGTTTAGTAGCCATCAGATTTTCATGTCTGTGCTAGGGAAGTAAGATGTATACGGCCCCTCACATCTGTAATGCCAAGTATCCATTCTAGTTACAAGCATTCTTTGGACTAGGACAGGAAACTGTGAAATTCCCCACCGTCTCCCACTAAGTAGAGTTTTACAGTCGAAAATTAATGAAGAATAGAGCATTGTTCTACAAATGAATCTGCCTTTGTTTGGCAGTTAGAGTTAATGTCATGTCCTTTTTTTTGACTAAACAAAGACTAGTTGGAGATTCTGCACATTAAAAGAGCTTTCCTATGTTTTAACAAGACCCAGTCCCATGGGTGAGACAAAGTTTTTCTTCATCTGACATCCATGCTGGAAAAGGTTTTAAGAGCCCTTCATCTAGAGAGTTAAGTGTGGGTGGTGAGGATTTTGTCTGTCCACTGGCTGAAAGCTTTAGGATATGGCCGGCTTTCTGGCACTGTAACTGTAAGAGGAAAGAGAGGCATTCTGTCAAACTAGGTAGAAATCAGAGCACCAGCGACGCAATGCATTGCATGTTTATGTTGTGTTCTCTCCCTTCTTTTTTTTTCAATGGCTTAGCCTCAAGGGTGAGCATGAAAAACTGTGCATGTACGTTCAATCTAGCACTCACTCCTAAGGCGGCTGAGCGAGCCATATGCTGCAATCCCTTCATCATATTTCTGCTTTTCATGGAGGAACAGTTTGTATTGAGCACTTGAATACTTGTGGAAAAGCTCAGGGGGCAAATAGACTAACTGCTGTGTATCAGCACAGTCTCATTTTGAAAGCTTGGGGCTGGATGCAGGATTTGTACGAAAGCAGCACTCTGTCTACCAGGACTGTTTAATTATAGACAAGGCTGCACTTGAGTTGTTCCTGTTTCTGTCTCTGTGGCTGTAGACAACATGCAGAAGAATGAGAAGGTAGAGGATAGAAAGGTAGAAACAAGAATGAATGAAATGAGGGTGGATAGAGTCATCAGAGAGATAAAATTGCGATGAAACTTTGTCGGTTATGGTTTTAGCTGAAGTTGCAGTAGTGTTCGTAGTAGTAGAGGTGTAGAAAAGCCAACTGTGTCTCAGTTATACTAGCTTTCAATTAGCAGTGATTGTTTTTTCAGCAGATCAGGTACAGTCGTCCCTCGCCATGTCACGGTTCAGTTTTTGTTGTCTCACTAAAAGTTGATTTTTTTTAATTGTATATATCTAATTTTATGTTTTTATATATTATTTTAATTATTTTAGTGGTAAAAAACATTTTCTAGCCTGAAAGTTAATATATATATATATATATATATATATATATATTAAAAAAAATAATAATAATACTTAAAACATATTTAAAAAAATATTAAATGGAAATAAAATGCGTAGCGTACAGCACTGGGCTCTGATTGGCTCAGTGACTGTAGCATCAGTCTCCTCCGTCTCCCGTGTATAGCAGCGTTCAGCATCTCGCCTTGCCCACTTACAATGACGTCTGATCGCTGCACATTTGTTGCTCTGCGGTGGTTTGTAAGGTTTATACAAGTGTGGGGAGGGTTTATAAAGCCTTAAAATATATATAAATAATAAAGATAAGGTTGCTCCTTCACGGATTTTCGCCTGTCTCGGGGGGGTCCTGGAACCTAACCCCACGATAGATGAGGGACCACCGTATTTCTGTTTCCTAGTCTCACGACATTGTAAGCCTTTCAGTCAGATGCGCTGTAAGCCCCTTTGTAGCAATATCCAACACTGATGGCACATCGCAAACCAAACTGTGATTGGCCTTGATTTTGTTAGTATCACAGTGTTTGTGAAAAACTTTTTTTCTTTGTTCTTTTAACTCTATTTAACTCCTGAATTAAACCTAGTCACCTTGTTCTGTTCAACATTTGGTTCTGTGTTCCTTCAGATGCTTGATTCAGCACACTTGCCTGCAAGACTTTTTTTCTTTGCCCCCCAAAAATAATGGAATGCAAGTTTTAGTGTAGTCAGACGAAGCTGCCACATGCTGATGGAAGTCTTAACGCCACTATTGCGTTTTCCTATTTTACTAGCGCTACAAAGATGAATCGCCTAGTTCTCAACTATTAAATGAATTGTTACTTATTTTGACACTTGATAAATCGGTTTGAGTAATTTTCTTTTTCAGCAGGTTGAAATGGAATATTTTCTGGTTTTCTTTACTCCCTCACGACAGCAAACTGAATACTTTTGGGTCATGGACCAAAGAAGACATCTGAGTCCAAACCTTTACAAACACTGATCAACGTTTCACTATTTTGTTACATGTTATAGATTGGACAACTAAGCAATTAATCATAAATAGCACAACAGATTTACTAACAGTAAGAGCAATCTGTTGATTCCACATCAGCAGTACCTGCAGCTGGTAGCAGCTTGCTAGCTGTAGGTACTGAAGTTGGCAGTGATTTGAAGGGCACCTTTGTATCTCCTCTCTTTCATACTGTTGCTGTTATTATTTCATTTGTTTACCTGTGTGGTATTCCAACTTTCAAAATTGTATTTATGCTGTCACTTTGTTGTGGCATAGATATAACTTCCAACTTTGTTAAATGCTCCAAGTTTAGGATTGTTTGATGTTGATAGGGTTCAGCCACCACAGCAACAATAATAGAAACTGACTAGTTGTTACATGTTTTTTGTCCAACATTTCCATTGCTGTATATTAAATAGTGTACACTCTCCAAGTCTCTCTGCTCATAATGCCTAGTGGACATGCCCTTCAATTTATCCTGTAAGAAGAATGTGTTCCAATTTGTTTGTTCGGGGCTCGAGGCACGCTAAAACTATCATTTGAAATTTTAGCCAGCGTTTTGTGTCCATACATCATATTATGAGTTTACTGAAACATATTGAGAACCTTCATGGTGTAAATGCTTTAGGGCAATGGGTTGTAAAGCATTTGATTCTCAACTGCAAAACACAAGTGCCATGTTAATGTTGGCCAAAAAAAATGGTAACCCAGTTCTCTGCTTCTCTGCCTCTAGTTTGGTTTTTTGAATTGGACCTCGTATGCTGTGTAAAAGGATAAAATAGATTGATACTGACAAAGATCAAGAGAAGTATTTTGTACTGTAAAATTGCATGCCATGGGTGCGAGGTAGTTACTCTGTGAACACTAAAAACACTCAGAAGGAACACCTGTGTGTCAACTCATTGCTGGTATGTCTGGTATACCAGAGGAGACCCCAGCACCTGCACAGTTACTTTCAGAAAATTTATTTATTTGCACTTGGTACATTTGAACTGATACTAAATCACACAATTCCTCTCACATAATAATGTGAGCTGGTTTCTTTTTCCACTTTTCATCCACTTTGAATTGGACCAAGATCCTCCATTTCAAGAAGACTTGGTCTGGTTGCTTGAGTTCAAAGGATGGCTTTCACTGACTTAACAGAACAAAATGGGCTTGTTTTGAATTGAACCAAAGAGAAGGTTAAATGTAATCAGAAAATGACAAATTTCCATAAGAAAACAGATTGGCCCTTAGAGAGCGCACTCCCTCTTCAAGACAAATATCACCTCACATCACAATTTTAAAGAAAGCTATCCAGATCTGCACCTTTGTATTTGCTTCATCTCTCCAGCAAGTTTCATGACATTCAACCTGGTAGTCTTTGCATAAAAAGACACTGAAAACATACCACGGTCACAGCTTTTCCTTGGTGGAGGAATAAATTAATGTAATTATTTCATTTTAAAAGTTGGTTGGTTTGGTTGAAGCTGATTGCTGATCTTCATGTCCTCTGTAGCTCTTCTGTTCAGTTATTTAGATGCACCTTGTCTAACAGCACTCCCTTCTCTGTCTGGTTGAATCTTGCAGGTTCAACTACAGGTCAACTCACCACCTCACCACCAATGGCTTCTATGAGTTCCTGAACTGGTTTGATGAAAGAGCCTGGTACCCTCTGGGCAGGATAGTAGGGGGCACAGTAAGTATTTCATAAACTGTGGGGGGAGAATTCGGGAGGCATTGTGTGTACTTTCTGCCTCAGCTCCAGCCTTTCTTTGTCCTTATTTCTCTAGTGTCACTTTACTATGATAAGTCTTCCATCATTATCAACTGGCTTTCAGCTACACAATCTTAGACACACACATATGCATACTAGTAAGTATGGATGGATAGTTATACAGCTCCAATGGGAAGCAGGGAGATAGCAGGAGCAGTCATACAACACACAGAGTAGATCTGTCTTCATAACAGCGAAAGGACTGACAGACGGGGGTCACTTTTAACACATCATTACACTGTAACTGATCTTTGAGAGCTTATCTCCTCGTCTTTGTATTCATACCCTCTGTGTGATTTCTCTTTCTGGGTTGTAGGCTAATCTGTTCCGTAGAGTGCACTTCACTTTAGCTGACAAACAACAGCTTATGTATGTTGCATTTGCATCATATGATGCTAGAAACAAGGAAAGTTTGTTAAACAAATTCTCTGGTGAACACATTATACTATTACACTTGTGTATATTAAAACAATGTCATAAATGTCTTTGTCACTGTCTTCATATGATAATGGTGTTAACAGACGCAAACCATAGGGGGCATTTATGTCTGATCTGGTAATGCAGGAGCTGGTAATATTATCTGCAAGAGTTTAAACACTAGAATCGCCAAGGGGTCATTTTTACCTCTCCTAGAAAACCCCCTTATAATGATGCATCAACACTCAGTGTGGCTGACTGAATGCTGAAGAACCAGGCTTGTAACTGGCTGCACAGGGCAGAGGGGTAAACCTGTAGCTGAACTGAGCAGGAACCTCATCCAAGCAGGTCCAGTTCAGAAAGTGCTTGTAGGGTTAGTCAGTAGAGGAGATGCAGGGCTTGATACGGGGGCCGAAGCAGAGCAGAGTTTCGATCTGTCAGTGTAGATGTGGCAGAGCTGAGTCTTGATTACAGGATGGAATGTAGGTGGATCTGCTCTGACCCCGACACACGTCTCTTAAAATGCTGGATATCTGACCTATTCCATCGGTAGGCTTATAAAATCATAGAATGAACAATGAGGCCTATGTTTCCATATTACTTCATAGTCTAACTAAAACAACAGGTTGTTATCCAAAGTTAGTTTCTTAACTGTTGCGTAATGTTCTTCTGTGACATTTAATGAAATAATTTAAATGTGTTAATCTTTTTGTTGTTTGTGTAGCTTTAGTTTATTTATTAATCTTAAAATGTGTTTGACTGATTTGATCTGTAATTAGACAGTTTTACGCAATTATAAAATTAACACATCCCACAAACAGAATTTTTAATTATTTTAGCAAGTCTTACTCATTATGACAAAATGGATACTAATACTTAAGTGCTTCATAAAATGATGTCTTTGTGATTGTTGACGCTGTTGTAGCAAGGAGTAAAAATGATCCGTCTGTGGTTCTAGAGAGTATCAGAATGCTGGCGGTTCTAGTGGTAGTAATATGCTAACTTGAACTGTATTCTTACAGTGCATTCGTCCACTAAGACCAATGCCCTGTCTCACAGTTGTATAGAATGATCCAGGTCTGCACCAAAATTTAGTTATTCTTCTTCCAGTGTTCCACCTCTCCAACAAGTCATCCTTTTAATTTTTGTGTATTCCTGCTTACAAACAAACAGCACTGAAACATACATCGATCACCTACAACATTATGACCACTGACAGGTGAAATGAATAACATTGATCGTATTGGTACTATGAGGTGTTCTGCTGGAAAAACTTGGATTTTGGTGTCCATGTTGATGAGACTTAGACACCCAAATAAATATTGTCCCAGAACAGGCATACTCCTTCATGCTAATGACAATTCTGAATGTCACTGGCCTCCCCCTGCAGGAAAATACATCCCACCACATCAAAAAACATCAAACAATCAGGAACATCTTGAGGAACATGACAATCGCCCAAGATGTTGATTTGACCTCCAGACTTCCAAGAATCCATTCTGATAAGGCATCAGCAGGATGCAGTGGAACAAGTTTGATTCACAGAGTCTCTGTTGCACAACCCAGATGACCCAAAGGATCCTCTGCCAGGGTCCTGGTCCAGACCCCATAGGACACCCTGAGAGGTCCTCTGGTCCAGGCCTAATGGTTCAGAACATTTTTGATGATATAAGGGGGAGCAACACGATATTAGGCAGGTTGTCATAATGTTATGCCTGATCAGTGTACATTAAGTATGTCACTACCATAATTCCTAGTTGCTGTAAGTCTTGATTTCGACTGTCTTCCTCTGTTTGCTTCTGCTCTAAAGACATCCTAAATATGAAGAAACATCTGTATATAAGTATGTTCAGTTTTTTCCTTTGTAACAGGTTACTTAACTGTTTTGTGTGTTGGAAATACAGCACCATTAGCTGTCATTGACACTTTGATAATGTAATGAGACAGGATGGTAAACGTCCCTTCTCTGTCCACTAACTCTGAGTTAGCAACAAGCTTGTATCCTAATTTTCCCCCTCCTGTTAAATTGCTCTTTCAAACTGTTAATGATGGCATTTTTCAGTCACAGATTGGAAAAAATACCTAAAGCAGCATTTTCATTTGCCGAGAGTTCCTGTCAATATTGGTGTTCTTCTCATCACATCAAATATGAATTGCATTGGGGAAAGAGAAGCAATTTACACCTTTTTTGCAATTCCGACTTGACATTTTGAATGTATTGAAAAAATACATTCGTGTTGCCTGTCTGAATAGAGGTTCAATTCTTTCTAACATCCACCTCCGTTTCCCTTTTCCTTCCAGGTTTACCCAGGCCTTATGGTCACAGCGGGCCTTATCCACTATGTGCTCAACCTGCTGCACATTACTGTCCACATCCGAGATGTGTGTGTGTTCCTTGCCCCAGTGTTCAGCGGCCTGACCTCCATCTCTACGTTTCTGTTGACAAGGGAGCTGTGGAACCAGGGCGCGGGGCTGCTGGCCGCCTGCTTCATAGCCATCGTCCCCGGCTACATCTCTCGCTCCGTGGCTGGTTCTTTTGACAACGAAGGCATTGCTATCTTTGCCCTGCAGTTCACCTATTACCTTTGGGTATACCCATACATGCTTTATCTTTCCATAGTCTCATCCCTCCATTATGCATCTATGGAATTTATAACCGTTCTTACTAAATCTTTTACTACAATAACTTTAAGTTGCACCCATCAATATTTTTATATTTACAATTAATCAAAAGGCATAAGTTGACATGAGAAAACACAGCCAACTTTGCATTGTTCGAGTCTTATGACCAGGCTAAATTACCATTTGTCTCAATTCATTATTTGCATTGTAAGGGTTTTCTGCTGGAGACTAGTTGTTTTTGCCTAGTAACAAATCTGTCCCTTCAAAGTCAGTAGCTGCACTAGTGGATGCTTGAAGCAATTAGCTAATAAAAGTGCCAGTTTTAGAGTTGTTGTTGCTGTTAGTTGACTGACAACAACTTTTATGTTGTAGCTGCATTGATCTCATTCACGCTAGTTGCCACATTAGCAACATTTTCTGGGGCACCAGCACAAGAAGATCAAAAATCTCTTTCCTTTGCCCTGCCTACAAAGCTGTGATTGGCATGGTTGTTTTTTCCAAACAGGGAGTAGCTTTTAATAGGCTACAGTGGAACAGTAAACCTGTAAGATGATGTGGAGATTCAGAGGTCTGGACCCTCAGAAGCAGTGCTTTATTAACATCTGAATATTTTCTCCCATGAACCTCACCTTAGAAAGCTCTAATATACTCGTATCATCTATGTAAACGCCAAACAGTTAACAAATAGTGAACATTGTGGAACATTTAGCAACTAAAAATCTAGCTCTGTATCTGCTGGATGTCGAATTGAGCAACAGTTTACTTTTTTTTTTTTTCTGTGGATGTAGACTTTACCCTTAGATCTAAACATGTATCTGCCTATACATATTAGTCACTGGTTCCCAGTGATTTGGCCAGGTGGGCATATGGGCTAATGTTAATTATAGTGAACATGGTCATTGATGACATTACCAGCATACCGTTGAGATTTAAAGAAGGAATCCAAGTTATGAAGCCCTGGAGTCACGGCTAATTAGTGGTATTGAAAAATAGGAGTATAGATTGGTTTAACCAGATCTGATTTCTATTCTCTCTTCCCTTAATGAGGTCCTAAATAATTGCCACATGAATATATCACCCATATACATACACCCACACTGCATCAAGGTCTAACTGAATTACAGAATAACTTAAATAACAACACTTCACCCTCACATTTACAGTCTCGCTGTCCTTCTCTTTCACTCTTTCAATCATCAACTTTCAGTCTTTCTCTTGTCTTCTTCCACTCACCACATGAGCTTGTTTGCTCAGCTCCTCCATCCATCCAGCCACCCAATTGCGGCAGCTCCCACCTGAGCCTTCGTTAAGTCAGGGCTCGTTAGCCTTGTTAAGCCCTCGTTAGCATCTGCCGTGTTCTGCGCTTGGGAAGGTAAAGATGTGTAGGACGTGGTGCTTTGCTTTCTGTAGGTCATTAAAGAAGGAAACATGAAGAATAATTCAGATAGTCATGTTGGGCAAGCAGCAACTAAACAGAGTCTTCAAGGAAAAATCAGTGTACCGATTAGCTGAATGGAAGCTGATGATGTTTAATTGGCTTTGTGTGCGTGTTTAATGCTCTCCTTTGTAAACTGCAGGTGAAGTCAGTGAAGACGGGATCTGTCTTCTGGGCCATCGGATGCTGCCTTTCCTACTTCTACATGGTGAGAACATACACAAAAATGGTTTCTGTTATTCTTGTGAGAACACTTGTATTGTAATTGGACTATAACATCAAACAGCACATGTATTTATCCTGACAAGCAAAAGAACTGGCCGCATTTTGCCAGTTTACAGAGGTTTCCTGTGCCGATAGGAGTCGCCAAGAAGCTTGATCCAGATTCATTCATTTCTTCAATAATTGTCACCATGTTATAGAAAAAGCCTCATTAGTTAATATTGTGGGTTTATGTATTTTACTATGTATTCATTTGGTTAAAACAGGGATGTGCACTGTATGTTTATTCTATGTCTATATTCATGAAAGTAGGTCATATTTTGCCCATATGTAAGTAACAATAGGTGAAGTTGGACTCCAAGTTGGACAGAGAAAACGTACAATCCTGTTTTCGGCATCATTTCAGCATGTGCAGTACTGCACTGTATGCCAGATGCACTATGTAAAGCAATATGACTGGATATGGCTGACTAGGATGTGTCATGCAGCAAGGCTACAAAGGCAAATTCTTCAAATCCATGTCATTGCCTCCCTATTTTTAATTACAGCATAATGCAAGTGGTTTTTTGGTTAATCATTTTAGGACTGAATCTGTTACGTTTTATCAATACACAAAGGCATTGCTTTTTTTGTAATTGCGTTGTCATACTCTCCTCGGATGGTTTTTGTCCTTGTTGAAGGTACCAGTAAGTTTACTAAATTACTCTTGAAGACCCACTGTCAGTATTTCGTGTCCAAGGTTCATTTTCAATGTAATTTCTAAGAGTGATTCTGAGACTTGATAAATTCAGGCCCTGAGCCATAAACTCGAAGGAGAGCAACTTGTAGATTGTACAGTCATTTTGAAACGCTGAAGTCGCCAAAAAATGATTGCTATGAAACTCAGATCCTTTGCAGATAGGAATGACATTGAGCAGTTATGACGTCCATCAAACTTTGTTGTACTCAAACCAGCAGGAGCCATTTTCATCAGACAAGGACAAGCATGAGATCTTTTGGGAAACCCCTTTCCCTCACCTATCTATCATCAATCCAGGCTGTGATGAATCCTCCTCGATGCTGTAAACTATGATGCCTGTTCTCTGGCAGCTGCTCACCGCCTGGCAGTTACATGACACTTCAAAAAAAATCAGCATAGGCTTAAAATGGGGTGCATTTGTGTGTCTGCTGTTGTGTGAGTGTGGCTGGTGTTGTGTGTGTGTGTGTGTGTGTCTGCTGTTGTGTGAGTGTGGCTGGTGTTGTGTGTGTGTGTGTGTGTGTCTGCTGTTGTGTGTCTGCTGTTGTGTGTGTGTGTGTGTGTGTGTGTGTGTGTGTGTGTGTGTGTGTGTGTGTGTGTGTGTGTGTGTGTGTGTGTGTGTGTGTGTGTGTGTGTGTGTGTGTGTGTGTGTCTTTGAGGGGTTGGGGCCCAATCACATAATCTAAATGGACTTAATGCTGCAGCTAAAAATGATTTCACAGCTCTCGGGTGGGCTGTACAGCTTCGCACCCTCTCTCTTATTGCAATCCTCTCATTATTGAAACTTGTGTTGTGAATAAGAGAGGAAATACAGCCACACTACAGTTCCCAGCCTACAGGGGTTTGTGGGCTGGTTATAATACTGATTATCTACTGCAGTTGAAAGGATTGCTCGGATTCCCATCATGACAAGAAGCATTAAACTAACCATGTGACTGTTTATTTGTATGTGCATACATTTTTGTGCAGGTGAGCACATGTGCATTCATAATCCAAATTGTTGCACGCCACCATTAAGGACTGTTAGAGCAAAAGCCTTGAATTAATTAAAAATGGTCTCATTAAATCTGTGATGTTTGACAGGTGTCAGCTTGGGGCGGTTACGTGTTCATCATCAACCTTATTCCTCTTCATGTATTTGTCCTGCTGCTCATGCAACGCTTCAGTAAGAGAGTCTACATAGGTGAGATGCAAAGCACACACTCACACAAACTTTCATACATGAATTCTTTTTTTCTGTTCACATTAATTCAAAGTCATAAACAAATGACTTGGGATTAACAGTTGTGCTCATTAGGCATTCACAGTGGCACATGCAGGATAAACACATAACAAAAGGGCAAAGTGACTGTACATTTAGCAGTTGCACACACGCTTTAGTTTCTCAGTCCTGCAGAAGATTCAAAGCCATGCACATGTGTGAACGAAGCTTAGGGTAGCTTGTTATTCTTTGTCATATATGCCCTGTATAAACACTGTTACTGATAATCAACCATACATTAGTAGCTGATGTTCGATCAGTTTGCACCAATCCCCCAGAGAACGAGAGACGGGATCTGTGATGAAAGTAAGAGATGGAAACTGGAAATGCAGGCAGGAAAAATACAGAAGGAAAAGAAGATTAAAGCTCTCTTCCCTTCAAAGAGCTCACCTTGTTGCACCCTCTGAACTTGCCTCACTGATTGTGAATCATGTCCTGACCCCAAGTCAAAGCTTCCTACTAAGGTTGGATCTCCATACCATTGGTTCAGATCCAAATCAATAGGCCATCTTACCATATCAGCTCATTGTTCTGTGGAAATAATGACATGTCAACACACAAAGAAGACACAACTGCTGAGGTTAACTTGGCAGGAAAGCTGTAAAATGTAGAATCAAAGAGATGCCATATTATAAACTGCTGAAAGTTTGGTCACGTACAAAGAAGGATGACTGAAAGGAGAGAAGATGAGAGGTGAGACAGGGTGACTGCTGGGTTCTGTATCTTCCAATAGAATTATAGGCAAAATAAAAAAATTACCATCACGATTCCTCCCTTGGTCTCCTACCTCATTCATCCTCTTCCCCACGCTGTTCTTTCCCCTCACCTCCTGTCTGTGTCTCTGAAGACCAACGCAGGATGTTCTGCCTGCAGCAATCCAGTAATTGAGTTAGTTCAAAGTTGGAATAGCTCACTGCGCTCTGTGATGCATACCTTGTGCTGTGATTTGAAGTCCAGACTGTGACCTGCTGTCACACACCACACCCCTCCTGCTCCATCTTCCCCATCGTATAAGGCAGAAATACTGTAATGAAATCCAATTGAAATTTCATTATCAGCAGTGTGTCCTCTGTAGCAGAATAGAAACCGCTCTGATAGATTCCCCTGCTCTCTAACTGGAATCAGCCTGGCTGCTGGTTCCCGATACCAGTCTAGGCCATCAAATCAGTCAGTGTCTAGGGAGCAGGTAGCATGTACCTCCTGCTGGGACACTTTAACAGAGCGCCACCTGCCTCATTAGTTACAGAGCTGCTCTGCTTGGCAGCCAATAGCAGGACTAAATGATTAGATTAGATCTGATGAGAGATTTTTGGACAAGTAGGAGACCTTGTATATTCATCATTCTGTAGCTTGCTTGCTGTTCTAATAATGCAGGTATCTTTAGGTAGCTGCCAAAGTCACCGCATACAGATTATGCCAGTTTTTTTGAGAAAAAGTCCTGCTTTGTTGTGACAAAAAAATAAAATACAAATATACCAATTAGTGTGCATTATTGTAGAAGACTCATTAAATTTCCTCCATCTCACAAAATCCCACAATAGATGTATTCTACTAACAGGTATCCAAAACCTGCTGTATCGTTTTCCTCTAAACCACTAAGCTCCATTGTCCAAAAATGCACAAATGAACCTCACTGTTGTACTGGCTGGCATTCTCTTCCTTACCATTAACACACACGCTATAATTTATTTTGACTCAGTTCCTCGTACGCCATCCTGCTGCCAATAACACTGACACATACTCCAGATGTGGATTATTCTGTTCCCCAGTAGGTTCATTGTTTCCTCTTGTCTGAGTAAGATTTTTAACACCTCCACAGGCATGATGTTTTTGGGTTGTCTAAACACATGTCCCATGTTAAACTTTACATCCCTTTCATGGGATTTGGCACAGAGATTTACTAAAAAGATTTTGGTCAAAATTTGCTACATGTTTTTGGCTACAGCTCAAGAATTCATTTTCTAATTAAGACGACATTTCATACAAATAACTAATATGATTTAATAATATACAGCCATGGCCAAAAGTTTTGAGAATTACACTTGTATTGGTTTTTACAAAGTTTGCTGATTCAGTGTTTTTAGATCTTTTTGTCAGATGTTACTATAATATACTGAAGTATAATTACAAGCATTTCATGAGGGTCAAAGGCTTTTATTGACAATTACAGTAAGTTTATGCAAAGAGTCAATATTTGCAACGTTGACCCTTCTTTTTCAAGACCTCTGCAATTTGACCTGGCATGCTGTCAGTTAACTTCTGGGCCACATCCTGACTGATGGTAGCTCATTCTTGCATAATCAATGCTTGGAGTTTGTCCGAATTTGTGGGTTTTTGTTTGTCCACCTGCCTCCTGAGGATTGACCACAAGTTCTCAATGGGATTAAGGTCTGTGGAGTTTCTTGGTCATGGACCCAAAATTTCGATGTTTTGTTCCCCGAAACACGTAGTTATCACTTTGGCCTTATGGCAAGGCACTCCATCATGCTGGAAAAGGCATTGTTCGTCACCAAACTGTTCTTGGATGGTTGGGAGAAGTTGCTTTCAGAGGATGTTTTGGTACCATTCTTTATTCATGACTGTGTTCTTAGGCAAAATTGTGAGTGAGCCCAGTCCCTTGGCTGAAAAGCAGCCCCACACATGGATGGTCTCAGGATGCTTTACTGTTGGCATGACACAGGACTGATGGTAGCGCTCACCTTTTCTTCTCCGGACAAGCTTTTTTCCAGAAGCCCCAAACAATCGGAAAGGGGATTCATCAGAGAAAATGACTTTACCCCAGTCCTCAGCAGTCCAATCCCTGTACTGTTTGCAGAATATCAGTCTGTCCCTGATGTTTTTCCTGGAGAGAAGTGACTTCTTTGCTGCCCTTCTTGACACCAGGCCATCCTCCAAAGGTCTTCGCCTCACTGTGCATGCAGATGCACTCACACCTGCCTGCTGCCATTCCTGAGCAAGCTCTGCACTGGTGGTGCCCCGATCCTGCAGCTGAATCAACTTTAGGAGATGGTCTTGTCGTTTGCTGGACTTTCTTGGGCGCCCTGAAGCCTTCTTCACAACAATTGAACCTATCTTCTTGAAGTTCTTGATGATCCGATAAATGGTTGGTTTAGATGCAATCTTAGTATCAGCAACATCCTTGCCTGTAAAGCCCTTTTTGTACAAAGCAATGATGGCTGCACGTGTTTCCATGCAGGTAACCATGGTTAACAGAGGAAGAACAATGATTTCAAGCACCACCCTCTTTTAAAGCTTCCAGTCTGTTATTCTAACTCAGTCAGCATGACAAAGTGATCTCCACCTTGTCCTCATCAGCACTCTCACCTGTGTTAATGAGAGAATCACTGACATGATGTCAGCTGGTCCTTCTGTGGCAGGACTGAAATGCATTGGAAATGTTTTTTGGGGGATTAAGTTCATTTTCATGGCAAAGAGGGACTTTGCAATTAATTGCAATTCATCTTATCACTCTTCAAAACATTCCGGAGTACATGCAAATTGCCATCATAAAAAATGAGGCAGTAGACTTTATGAAAATTAATACTTGTGTGATTCTCAAAACTTTTGGCCACGGCTGTAGTGGGTAATAGTTTATATCCAGAAGGTCATGGGTCAGCCTCCCTGTTACCTCATAATGTTCTGCAGAAACACTTCTCTGGCCGTTGTTCAACACCATAATTCAGGAACAGACGCAGAGAACGTGACCAAGTTTTACATTTGGTCAGTTACTGAATTAGTGTGTAGTGAATCTTTGGTGGCCTCATTGAAACTGTGGTGATTGTGTAGACTTTTTATGATGCCATTTTGAAGATGTGTCTGAAGCATCCGTATTTTACTATGTGTAGCTTTTTTGTAGTCTCCAAGAAAGACGGCTTTTTGAAGATATTGTCTTTATTGTGAATCACTTAGTTTGGAGAAAAGAAAATAGGTGAAAAAGTATTGAGAGATCAATGCAGTGTTTCCTCTACATTAATTGAATCCCAGCTGCCGCTCCAAATTTCTTTTTTTTTTCATCGTCGCAAATACTCCACCGCCACGTCTTCACCTTCACAGCCGTCTTGCACTGTGTCGGATGCTCACGAGTACTAAGGTAAACTACAGATTACTATCTTGCTCAGTCTCTACTCTTTGATACGTCGGTTAATACGATGTTGATGTCGCGAGAGCGCAGCCTTGAAAGTGACATCATGTTACCCGGCACCAGGTCAGAGAGTCAGAGGAGTGACATCTTGAAAAATAGGGCAGCGACTTACCGGAGAAAAATTATTAGCTTAAGATAACTCATAATAGATTTTATAAGTTAAACAGGCATTCCCTAAACATTGATGTCCAGCTAACGTTACGTAGCATATCAGTAGCTTCAGTTAATTGTCCCGGTGCCAACTCAGTGTCACTAACGTGAGTAAACTATTGGTAACATTAAGCTAATATCTACACACCATGTATGAATAACTGCTGACTGCATTTTCAGATGAGCTTGTTGAATTTATTTTTTTTTTTCTAATTTTAACATTCAGTCTTGAAAAAAACTTTTTCAACTGGACATTCAATAGATAGGTTGTACAAGGAAAATTTACAGTCAAGTGACATTTGTCTACGTTGCCACGGCTCCTGGGGAGCCTGCCACCGCTGCTGAAAACATCCTAGAGGAAACACTGCAATGCATTAGCACATTATTGGTTTTGGTTATTTCATGGGGTTTGTTGACAATAAGAAAAATACAATTCTGTAGCTGTGAAAGTTCAGTGTTTTCCTTGGAATCCAAAGTTTGACAAATTCTAAGTAAAATGCACTTACCACCCTTTTACAGAGTTCTAAGCTGTAACACACAATGTTTATTACCAGACTGAGAGCTCAGTTGTCATGGAGATGGAAGTGTACAGAGCAGCAGAACTCAGTGTCATGCAGATTTCAAAACTACAGTAGTGGTGAATCATTATATTTTCTAATGTAAACCTCCCGACGGTAAATACAGTGAGTAAAGCTGGCTCCACTTCGACCGGCCACAACAGTAAAATGCAGCTTACGCTTCGGTGTATCAGTGACAACAATCTGACAATATTACTGAAGCAGTGACTCCCAAATGGTCATATCTTTGTTTGTTAATTTTGCTCTGGAATCACATTTAGCTTATATAACTGTTGCATTTTATGTAAGCAGCATTTCAATTGCTTTTATTTGTGTTTCTCCTACTGCACTAGGAATGAGTATGTAATTAACTTTAATATTCATATTTGTAAATGTGCAAGTCATGTTGGTTTGTAATGTCACCAGTATTTTACTAAGATGGCCATTAGATACACGTCTGCAATCTAACATGCCCTGCATTAAATCCTGCGTGTGAATCTCTGTGTATAATGTTCTAATCAACATCAGAATCGTTATAACGCCTCTCAGTATGATGCAGCCCAAAAAAATAAATGACCATAGCATTGAATCAAATTTATGTCACAGTGACTTATTTACAAAGTATTTATTTCAGGGCTAATTCTGTTTGATCACCTTAGTTTGTGTAGGCAGATCAGAATTTCAACTCTGCATCAGTGCTGGTGGGAGCAAAGCGTGTCCTCACATTTATTTACCAGAGTAGTTTGTGAAACAAGCTGGGTCAGTAGCAATCCTTATTTCCATTTTCCTCACACTGGCATCTCTAATAATGTTACACGGAGGCATGGAGGGAGCAAGTGATTGAATCAGAAACTAAACAATGTTGGATCTGCTGCTTTTACATATTTTACATAGAAATAAAACAGACTGGTTTGTGTGGACCCTGATGAGTGTCATCTGTAGAGGACTGCAGTGAGGGGGGTGAAAAAATAAACAGATTCTCATTGGATGGCTAAATATTTGAACTTCTTTCTTTACCCCCAGTTGGGTGAAGGCGACTACTTATTAAAAAAATTTGAAAGTATGTCTCGCTCCAACAGAACAGCAGGGTTTGTTTTTCCCAGCAAGACAAACATCTTTTGGCGCAACAGCAATAATAATCATGTCAGCTTGTGAAGACAGCAGAGAGAGCTGAGGTTTGATTTCTCGCCTAAACACAAATTAGTGTAGACTTTTTTCCCCCCACAGTTCCCTTCCTTTCGCTCTGGTGAGATTCAGCTTTACAAATTTGTTTCAGGGGGCATGGAGCAATAATTCAGTGAATGTTCAACTTTATTACATCAGGTGCTTAAAATAGGACAGTGCAGTACTAAAAATGAAATGTTTGACTGTAAATTTTGAAGAGTAAACAGTTTCAGAGTGAAGAACTGCTCACGACTTCTCATTTCTTGTTTCCGCCTCTTCTTATCCCACCGGTTCATTTCCTTCAAGAGTCATGATAAGCTGTCACTCTTGATTTGTTTTAATGAATCAGTGCACATCTACAGATTGTAAACCACTGACTGTATAAAAAGATGGACAAACCCTCCATGATATCTCCCATAGAAGAGGAGGAGCTTCAGTGTGATGACTGTGATCATCACCAACTTGGCAGTGTCTGACTCTGCCAGACTAGCAGCTACTGAGCAAAAATTAGCAAAGAGGTCGGTTGTGAATGGAGCTGAGGTGGGCCATGCAAACCTCTCTAGGCCATAGACTTTCCTATGGTGGCACCCACCTGTCACTCAGAGTGTCCATGCATTGGATCATGATTAAGCTTTAATACAATTTAAACAACTCAGTTATGTAAGTATTATCTCTCTATGCAGTTGTCATGAACATGGAAATTAGCTTTTGAGTGCCAACACTGTCTTTTGTACCAGGCTGTATACATTTAAAGCTGGGCATTTTAACATCTGGTCTCTGGGGATTGATTTGTCTGTAAAGCCAGCCTCAAGTGGCCACAGTAAATACAGCATATAGACACATATTGTTAGACAGACACAACTGATCCTGCTGATGAAAGGCTCTCTGATCTCACATAGCAACAAAGTGTACATTTCACAGCTTGGGCTTTTCTAGTTTGTAATAAGCTTGTGCAGCCTGTTCAGAAAAACCAACCCTTTTATTTCATTGACTGTGCAGCGGCAATATTCGACCAGCAGAACTTGTTTGGAGGCTTTTGTTATTGAAGCTTGGTTTCAGTGCGTCTGACCCCTGAGGGCTTGTTTGAAACGGTTTTCAGGTTTAGTCAGTGTGTTCACAGCAAGCCTGTTGTCTGGTTGTGCTGCTGACTCCCAAGTGTGTAAATTGTTTGAACTCTGAAGCTTAATCGCTCTTAGACTGTCAGTCATGATTTAGGCTCAGAAAGCATTTTGTTCTTGTGTTCTGCGTCAAGGACTTTCTAAGTTTGTGTTTGCAGTTGTCCTGGAATCACTATGTCTTTTATATGTACCGTCTCTCTCATCCTCAATAAGACTATTTAATTTATTTTCATTGTAAATAACAGATTTGCCAAATCCCTAGGAATTAAAAGCAGGATATCTACCACAGACAATGACATATTATCACAACTTTAAACAAAAACTAATCCCACAGTCTGGCTGGTAGCCTCCATTTTAAGTATTATGTATGTTATACATGCATTTGATTTAGTGCTTCCATGTGTTTGAGCACTTGTTTGTGTTTCACATCTACAGAGTGACATTTTTGCAGAGGCGGTCATTCACTGAAGGAGTTGGGGATATTGTATATTTCTGTTATTGCAAACAAAAGCCAAGAAGTCATACCTCTGTAAATGCTGTCAGGCATCACTACCTCGCCTCTTGCCTCAAGCCCATTAGTTCTGCTGAAGACACCTAAAAATGTCGCAAATATACAGTTTAATTAGACAAAATTATTTCAGAAAATGTAGCTTTCAGAAAATGTTACTCAGACATGAGGAAACTGTGTTTATATGGGAACTGTTGTCAGCTGTGATTGTAGTGCTGTAATGAATATTTCTGGCAGCAGGATGTTGTATGTGGGATTGAGTCAGAATGAACTGCAGTGTGTGTGTTTTCATTGCAATGAAGAAACATGTCAGCCAGCGCAACAGTAACACACTGATGCTGCTCAGAGGAACAAGATATATCCAGCTTTGGACGCATTCACAACACTTGTTAGTAGGATTCTTTCATTGTTCTTTTTTTTCTGAGAGAATTGTTGCCAGGTAAAATATAGAATAACACCAGCCAGTGTGTTATAGTATGTTGCAGATTTCAGTCGGGTGAAGTTCTGATTAGCCTCATCCAAAGATTAGAATTAATATAGCCAGTTGACTGTAGTGGCATATAATCGTACTAGTAGTTTGTCTGTAACTGATCTTAACCAATTGATTTCTTCCTGTAGCCTACAGCACTTTCTACATCATCGGACTGGTCCTGTCCATGCAGATCCCCTTTGTGGGCTTCCAGCCAATCAGGACCAGTGAACACATGGCTGCAGCAGGTCAGTGAGCAGTCACCTAGGGTAAGAGTGGAAAATAGATTTCAAAGCCTGTAGTACTTGTTTCCTGCAGGTCTAGGCAGTAAATTTCATCTTATGCACATTCAGTGCAAGACGTTCCTCCTTACATTTAAAACAGCACTCGGCTCAACTCGCATACTCCAATGGAATGCATCAGTACAGCACTTTAAAATTCCAGTCATTATCACGTCACCGTCTTTGTGTCAGCCCTCCAGCCAGAATGTGTCCAGATGATGAGTTAATCTCGGAGCATTCACCTGAGACCGTTTTTGTACAAAGACTGTGCCCATAGAAACTTGACTGTGCCACTATAACATGCAGTCCAATGAGAGTACAGTGGCAATAAAGACTAATGCTATAAATTATTCAGACCCATACAATATTGAAACACTCAAGTGCAGATAAAGTGGATGGGGTAAGTCCAATTATTGCTTATTGCTTTTTTCCATGAAAAGAATTGTTATACATTTAAATAGCATATAGGCTATAAAAATACAATATTGATACTGCTCCTATCATTGATTTACTGTAAGTTAGAACTGCAACTTAAGACAAAAACATGAACACTACAACATGTAATTATCTGCACTTTTTTCATTTTGTCTGGCACAACAAATTCTTGGTTTGTTCCCTCCTTGTGGAAATTTAAGCAGGGATTGACTGTATCTATTGGACATGTGTGTATCTCAGATCTTAACCCCAGTCCACCATTCCACTGGTGGTGCATGTTTCTGCAGGCGTGTTTGTACTGCTTCAGGTCTACGCCTTCTTGCAGTACCTGAAGGACAGACTGACCAGGCAGGAGTTCCAGACTCTTTTCTTCTTGGGAGTGTCTCTGGCTGCTGGAGTGGTTTTTCTCTCCGTCATCTATCTGACATACACAGGTTGGTTGTTTATTAGTTACCAGGTCAAAAACTGAAATTTTCTTTAAATGCCTCCTCTGATAAACATCAAGTTTTTAATCTTGTCTCCATGTCCTAATGTTGTTTGT
Organism: Amphiprion ocellaris; assembly: GCF_022539595.1. Taxonomy (NCBI): domain Eukaryota; kingdom Metazoa; phylum Chordata; class Actinopteri; family Pomacentridae; genus Amphiprion; species Amphiprion ocellaris. The sequence continues at coordinate 32,367,428 of NC_072774.1, forward strand.
TATGTGTCAGAGGACATATCATGAGCAAAATATGTCTGAAGCTGAGCATTTCCGTCCTTGAAGCAAAGTATCAGTAATTGTCCCAAAACATGGATTCAAACAGCTGGAGTTTCTTTTAACAAACCGGAGGAACCAGTCCTGCCAACTTATGGCTGTCCATGTCAGAGGACAAGGGGAAAAGAGATGTGCTCTGTTTTTAGTTGCAAAAGGAGACATTGTGTGCCTTTATCTAACATTAGCAACACATTGTTAGCTGTTTGATAATGTAGAGAAATTGAATGACCATGTTATCTAGCACAGTTACTAAAGATGGGTACATTCTTGAGTTAATAAGAAAACAGCCGAAGTACTTCCTCGACCATTTTCAACCCCATCGTTCAGTTACAGAAAGAGTAAAAGTTTCAGCAGGACAGTTTGTCTGAGGCCCACAAAGTCTGGCCTGTTCTGTTAATAAAACTCTGTGTGTCTGCTACTAGCAAACATAACATACCTGGGTTAACGAGGGATGAATTACAAGCTAAGCAGTCAAACTGTATTTCTCAGCCTGTATGTGTGTACAACTTTTACCACATCTTTCAAAGGCTTACTCATGTTTCCCTCCTTGCATGTACTTGTTACACTTGTGGCAACGGGCATTGTCTGCATCTGGACTTTCTTTTGGATTTGGAGAACAGAAATGCATCATAGATGAATGTCTCGTGGTGGTGAAGTAGAATGTGCAAGATAACGCTCTTCTTAATTTCTTAAGTACTAATATCAGAACTATTAATGTCGGAGCTTATTCATCCTCCAGTATTTAAAAATATAGCCCTGGGGTTCGTTTGGTACTGAGGCTTGATAGTCATTCCTGATCGTTACGTTACTAACGTTAGAAAGAGCAATACTCTGCATCAGCTTGTAGTCAACTCTGTACAATATGCTCTTAAACTTCTGCAGAATTGGTTTCTGAATTTGAACAATTATGGCTGAATTACTCTAATTGTTCAACTTGCCATTGTGTAGCATAGCGAAGTTTTACAGTGTCTGAACAAAGTCAGAGGTCAGCAGACAGCTTGAGCTGCAGGTAAATGGCGACCAGGTTAGCGGCGATGGCGACTAGTTTGCATTTGCATAGAAATGTTCATCCTAAAGTACGGAGGGTGGAGAGTTGTATTCATATTCAAGCATGACGGGATTGTTTTCGTTGATATAAACTTCTAAATATGAAATTTTGATGAACAGAGATGGGTTTTAAGGGTGTAATCAAGGAGGAATGTTATTTTTTGGCATTTTTGGCCTTTATTTGACATTACTCTGTTGAGACAGGAAATTTAAGGAGAGAAACCAGTGAAATTACAGACATTTAAGTAAGGTCCATTTGACTGGGATTCAAACTAGCAACTATGCTACTAACAGCATTTTAGCAAATCTGGTATGTGAGCTAACTATGTAGCGATCAGGTTGCCTGAAACCCTGAAAATTAGGTGTCTACGTTTTTGCTTCCTTTGTGTAATAACTTGGTTACCTGTTTAGTGATTTTCATATAATGCTGGATATGTATACAACTCCATTCCTCTGCACACAGGCTGTGGGACTAGATAACCTGTTCCACATTTGTACATTATATAACATCTCCAAAGAGTCATAGGAAGTTCTCAAAGAAAGGTGCATCAGAGTTAGAAAAAGGATTTTCATGATTGGTATTAGGAAGTAATGTCCTGCTACACAGTACATCGCTATTATGAAAAATTGGTACATGAAGAGAATAACAGTGGAAAGACTGAGCAAAGGTTGTTGTGATAGCAATTTTTATGATGGAGCCTTTACTCTGTCAGAGATAATAGGTCTGCTTTGTACGGATGAGCAGTAATCAGTAATGGAGTGAATAGGCAGGTCAGTCAGCTAAAATGAATTGTGGAACACAGGTGAGGTTTTCATAATGATTTTGTTTTGACATCACTAGTTAGAAATATCATCTTACCAATTTTATTAAGCCTTCACTTTCTTTAGCAGTAGAAAGTACTTTTAAAGTGCATTGTGCTACACAAGGATGTTATTTAACTGACACTCTCTGACATGAATGGGAGGGAAGAACAAAACAGTAGAAACACCATAGTCTCCAAAAATGTGTTCAGTTCCATCAGCAAAACAGACAAAAACTTAACACTATAACCTTCAAGAAGGAAAGGTGTATTTATTTATCGTTGCATGTAAATGCATTAGTTTTAGTCAGGGGTACCTAATAGTGTTGGTGTATTGTTACATGCCAGACGTTTTTGTGTACAATCAATGCGTTACTTTTGAGATCTGAAGTACATTTATGTGCTTGTTTTGTTGTAGGCTTTTAAATGCAGCCTTTTGATGAGCACTAGAGGATTGTTTTATTCTTGTATTGGTGCTTTGACCTATGTAAAGAATCTGAATACTTCTTTCACATCAGATGTTTCCATATTTGTCTTGTTGTCAGTCAACTTGAAAGAAAAAATTAAATCAACATTGTGTATGTCTGCCAAGTCTTAAAGGAGAGTTCAGAATCTTTGGTCTGTCTGTGACTGAGTTGCATTGATGTTAATATGCATGTTACTATCACAACAAAAATGAGGCTTTGACAAGAAAGAAGGCGATAGGGCTCAACAATATGCAAAAAAACAAAACAAACACATTTTAACTCAGAAACGTTCATCATGTCTTCTTGTTAATACATTAGTTTTGAGTTCTTTTGTTCAGACATAAGGTGAATAGATAGATGTTAATTACCTTCTTGACAGTTTCGGTGAAAGCTCTCACCTTCATTAGAAGCGTCGCACTGACAGCGTGTGAAGTGCCAGCAGGCAGATTTTCGCCGAAACTGTCAAGAAGGTAATCAACACCTATCCGTTCACCTTATGTCTGAACAAAAAAACTCAAAAGTAATGTAAAAACATTTTAACATAAAATGATAAAGACATGAAGTCATAATAAAGAACAGGCATGTTCCCCTGTGTACCGATGATTTGTAGGCCAGCACAGTGCTTCTTTTATAATGGTATGTTATGACAAATTTGAGCTACAATTCTTTGCTCAAAAATTGCAGCCCTTTCAATTTGATTAGATAAAGCCTTAATATTGTTGGATCTCCACATTAGAAGTGAAGTTTAAATACTCTGATGAATATGATCCCAGTAATTAGAACCATAATCTAAGGCCATTTAGCTGCTACATGTAAAGCACAAGGTGGTTATGATTAGAATCAGCTCATCTCTTATCTACATATGAACAGGCCACCTGCTGGCTCTCTAACAGCTGTGATTAGCTTCTGTGTTCTCTCTTATCATTTCACTGCACATATCAGAGAATAATTATATGATTGATAAATGCATGAGGAATGTTGCAAACCAGTTACTTGTTCCACCGAGGCATGACAGAAACGCAGATCACCAACAGTCCTCATGGTGTGTGTGTGTGTGTGCACGTTGGTCAATTTCTGTGTGTTGTTTGACTGCGTTTGTGAGTGCATTCTAAGTCCATGTGGTTTATGTGTGTGTTTCACCTTCAGGGTACATTGCTCCTTGGAGTGGGCGCTTCTACTCCCTCTGGGATACTGGGTAAGTCATCACAATTCGTGTGTTTTACTTTTGCACTGGATTAAAACCACAGTACTGATAATTAATTAGGTTTTAATGTGTACAGTAGCACGTTCACCTGTAAAACTGATGGCAATAAAACGTGGTGGGGTAGGAGGTACATTAACTTTTATTGAAGATTTATTTCACCTTGTCCACGAGTTGATTTACTATGAAGTTTTAATTTATTCAGCTTTAGTCCATCTCAGAGCTGTGCTCAATAATAGATCAAAGGGATAATGATTGTTTCTCATGCAGAGGGGTGAAGGTTGTTACCTGGTTTTACTTTTCATTTTAGTTTTCTAAGCAAACATCTCACATTTTAGTCAGGTGTGGCAGACAAATCAAATGCAAAGAAGTACCGTAAGTTTACCCTCACTTCTCTCTACTGCCAAAATGTTTTTTCTGGTCATCAGCAAGTCAGTCATCCTGTCACTCTGCCTCATCATAAAATCCCAAACAGATAATGTTCCACCTCTCCTCTCCCAGATCCTGGCTTACAGAGAATTGCCAGACTGCAGCATCAGCCTTAAAACTGTGCTTATGTGCACATATGTCTGCGCTTGTGCACATGCCTGAGTATTTTTCTTTTTTGGAAAGAAGGTCTATTCTGCTGCAGTGCTGTAAAATAATGGGGTCATCCTCGGACCCAAGATAACTGACATCAGCCAAACTTGATTTTCTCAGAATCACTATCAACACGATAAGTTAGCTTTAGATTGAGTCATGTGAAAGGATGAAGCCTTTGACGACAGTAATGTAGATATTGTAATAACTATGCTTGGCAAATCTGCCTCAACAAATACCAAGAAGGAACAATCTGTTGTTTCGTTGTTAAACTGGGAATCCAGATGTAGAGGCTTTTGCATGGTGAGTTGGTGCAGCAATGGCAAGACGTAAATTTGTAATTACTAGTGCTAATCAAAATTTAAAGATGGTTGATATAACCACCCTTAATGTTATTGTTTGTGGCTCATGCTTCATGCTTCAAGCACAAAGCAGCAATGGGCATGAGCAAACAGAGGTGTGACATCAATGCTTCCCAAACTCTAAAAGTTTCCAAGAATCTGCACTTTGGAATAATTATGAAACATGGAAGTGACCTAAACGTGTGTAAATGGCCCAAACATAAAGGAAAATATATAATTGGAAAATATTATTAGTGTACACAAGCTCTAAATGCATTGTTTTGTTTGACACTAGTAATATATTCACAATTTAATAACACCATCTTTTTCTTCCACCCTTTTCTCTCTCCTCAATGTTATCCACAGCTATGCTAAGATCCACATTCCCATCATAGCATCGGTATCTGAGCACCAGCCCACCACATGGGTGTCCTTCTTCTTTGACCTTCACATCCTCGTCTGTACTTTCCCAGCAGGCCTTTGGTTCTGCATTAAGAACATCAATGATGAGCGTGTGTTTGGTAAGCATGGATTACTCATGTTGTCTGAAAATTAGAACATGCTTAGTGGTCATGACATTTGCAACCCAGTATTTAAAAGATTAGTTACCAAGGAAGAATTAGTTTGTCTGTTGGGGGAGCCAATTAATTCCTTAATGGATCTTTCATTCTCCATCAGATCTGTTGCTTTTTCACACTCTGTAGGCATCTACACTGAAATGTAGCTGATAGTGTCCCAAGCACATCCTAACACACTGACACAACTGTTAACAAAGTGCATCAGAGTAATTTGTTAGGAAACCTGCAACAAAGTACTCTGAGATGAATATGCACTGATATCACTAGGTGAGCATATTAAGTGCTTCTTTTGTTTAAATAGGCTTATCTAATGTTGATCACATCAAAATAACAGGTTGTGTTATTTATCTGATAATGATTTTTGCCTTCTGCTAATGTTAAGTGCATACTCGCTTATATGGCTTCTGCAGCTGCTGCCAAGTCCCACTGAGAAGCAACTGCTACTTTTTTCAGTAGTGACAGATTCTGATTTAATTAAATTCTAGCAAGTCTCATAACTACTGGCCAATAATAAAAAATAAGGATTTCACCATTACAATAATAATGGCTTTTATATAGTCGTCGCTCAGGTGGAATTTGGGCTCCAAATCACATTCATGTCTTTGACAATCACTAGTTGAACAATTGTTAGTGTTTTACTTTCAAAAGCTCAGTAAAACATGATGAGAGATGTTGTTTTAAGGTGGAAAATCTAATTTTGGTACTGTACATACAGGTAAGCATCAAAGTCAGTACTTTGAAAATAAAACGAACATTTTAACTCTGCCACCCCTCATATGACTGGAGTTATTCTAAGAGCAGGACAATCTACCCAAAGACTGAGATAACTGATGAAACTATAGCTAATTTGTAATTTCCTGCCTTGCAGCTTACCTGTAAAAAAAGATAAGGAAAATAACAGCTATCCTCCTGTCAGACTGCTTGTTTTATTTCTGTGAACTATTTTCAAACGATGACAGTAATCTAAAAAGCCTGACTTTAATTTGGTCATGAAAAGGCTTCATAGTCTGGTTTTGAATTAAATGTTTTCTGACACTGAATGCAACCAATCTGTCAGTCTGTATTCAGTGAGACTTACAAGAGGCTCCTAAGCGCTATTTAATTATAATATAAGAAAAATAAGAATAACATATTTGGTATAGCACTTTTCATTTGGCTTTCCATAGTAAAAAGACCGCAAGAAGAACAAAATACAAATGTATGCAAAGATAAATCTCCTGTTGTGTAATGGTTAGACTTTTGCATTTTATTTCATCTCAAATACAGTTGTCTTCATATTCATATATTTATAATTGAGTTATTTCTTTTGCTGTGATATAAGTAACACGAGTATGTGACAGAGCATGGTGTTGGCACTGAAGTTAAATAATTTCATTCCCCGAGTCACTCCAGCTCTAGGAATATCACTGACAAAATACCATTATTTCATACCTGCTTGGAAAGTTTTTCTTTTTTCTGTCAGCAAGCGTGTAATTATTGTGATCTTAAACTTGAACTAGTGGTGGGAGTTTAGCTCTCATGCTTCTGCTACTTTTTCTCTCTCTGATTGTTTGTCTTGTTTCAGTCCTCAGGCATCTTATTCAGGGTGTCCCTCCTCTTGACACAATGTACCACACACTGTTAAGTAAAGCTGCAAAGTGATAAAAGTAACTGCAGGGAGAAAAAAAATCATTAGTGTAAAATTGGTGGCTCATTTTCACAGCCAGGACTCTACGTATCCACTGTCACTCCTGGAGCACTTTGGCACTGTGCACTATTACACTGTTCTGACTGATGCACTGGGGATTTAATGGATTGGTTTAACATCAAATGCCCCCACAGTCTTTTAAAAATGTCAGAATTCATCACATCAGTACAATTATTTTTCTGAAAAGTTTGCCAACACCACGCGCGACTTTATTTAATATTTATTATAGATTAGTACTTTGTATTACAACTCAGCCTTTTGAAGTTGTACAGGCTGCATGAATCTCATTTTTCTCATGTCAACTGTAATACAGTTTTTAATAGTTGTTGTTTATACTTAGCAAACAATGTTATGTTTTGCGAAGAACATATTTCATCCCACTCAGTTCTCTAATAATTAAATTTAAAGACCTTTTTCTATCAAAAATGCTAAAAACTAATGTCTCAAATGTCACCCTTGAAAAATTCAGCATCTATGCTGATCTATGTATTTTTTAAAAACACGATAGGTATAGGACTTTCAAAAAAAAAGTTCATGCACTGTATACCATAATGCAGTTCTCTAAAGCAACTTTTCCCCTCGACAGGAAACATTTAGGTGTGTATGAAGCTCAGTGTGTAGTGTAATAACAGTCCTAGCAGATGAGAGGAATGCAGTGCTGTGTCTCACATATGTGGGTCATATTCATTCATTCAGTCAGTGTCCAGTTGTCTGTAAAACACTAGTGTGTTGCTTGTCTCTGTCTGGTTATCCAGTTACCCTTATATGTCCTCTCCTTTGTTCTTTTACAGTTCTTCACTGCCTCATTATCCCATGTGTTGCATAGTTGATTTGGTTCATTGCACAATTCTGACACTTTAGTTGCCATCTATATACTTGTTTCTATGTTTCCAGTGAAGCTGTCGGAGTAGGTGCTTGAATGAAATGGTCTGGTTTAGGGCTGCACAATTCATTGAATATTAATCAACTGCATTGTTGGATGTTTTTAATGCTCTGCACAAAACTGTACGTAGAAAACAATCCATTTAGAAAAAATCACTTAGTTTTAGCTTGGGGTAAATCTGACACTAGATTACATTATTTCACTCTCTTCAAAATAACTTTTGGTCACACACCCATCTGAATTAGGGAAACTAGAGGTTTCTCTGTGCATAGTGTGTCTTGCTAGCATCTATCGTAACCTGCATGTGAGGTGTAGAGAGAAGATCTCTAGAGACTGATAAGTGGATGTTTAGCAAGGGATCCACTGCTCTGGATCTGGACTCCTGCTGATGTTGAGAGACTCAAAATGAGTATGATGATGATTCATGCGGCGACATGAACAAATAGAAGTGGTCTAATGCTAGAAACTGAGGGTTTCTAGCATCAGAAACCCTGATGCTGGGGGGGGGGGGCGTCACCCTGTAGAAGAAACGGTATCTTGCCAGTGCGAATCTCTTTATTTTAAGAAATTTCACCTTGACATGTCTTGTTTGTAGTTCATACAGTGTAGATAATAGCTGATTAAAAATAAAATGTTTTTGCTGACATGAAGGTTAATCTGTGTTTTCCAGCTTGTGAAAGGATACATGACAGAAACTGTTTAAGAGCTAGCTGCCAATATGAAGTCTAGTCACCTGCCTTCTCTTAGCCAGTCAAGTCCTCTTTCTGTCTGCCCTCTATTCTGTGCACTACTTTCTTGTTTACTTGCTTTTGCTGCTCCTCTCTCTTGACAGCTCTCTTCTTGCTCTCTACCTGTTGCCTTCTTGTCGCTTCATACAGACTCTTTGATCTCATTTTGGCTGAAAAACACTTGCCCATTTGAGTTTGTGTTTATGTGCTGTTCTTGTCTTTGTGCTGTTCATTTGTTTTTCTTTTGATCCTGTCTCCACCTGCCAGTGAAATATAACTTATAATTAATACAGTAAAAAGAAATGCGTGATTCTTAGGTCACTGTCAAACAACAGATGCATTGCCCCGTAATATGAATTGACAGCACTAAATTGAAGTAAATTGGCTGAATTAATTATATGTAAAACTGAAATGAAACTCATCAAGCTTAGATTGTAACCTCCTCGTCACCTCTGAACTCCTCTCTCTCTCCCACTGCTTTCCTGCCACCAGTGGCCTTGTATGCGATCAGCGCTGTGTATTTTGCCGGTGTGATGGTGCGGTTGATGCTGACCCTGACTCCAGTGGTGTGCATGCTGTCAGCCGTGGCCTTCTCCAGTGTCTTTGAACACTACCTGGGTGACGACATGAAGAGGCAGAGCCCGCCTACAGAAGACAGCAGCGACGAGGATGACAGGAAAAACGCAGGGAACCTCTACGACAAGGTCAGGGGTCGTCAGAGAGTAGAGATTGTTTATGTGTGTGGAATGTGTCGCCATCTGCACTGCTGATCAGTCATGTTGTTAGTGTATGTATGATTGTTGCAGAAGATGATGCATCACTGACCAAATGGAACAAGTAGTATTTGTGTATTTCATCTTGTTGTTTTTGGTTTGCCATCTGAAATTTTGCTGATTTAGTTCAGAGTTGCTGCCTTTATCAGCTTTATCCAAGCCTCGCCAGCTGCAGCAGTGAGCTTATTCAGGTGAAAAAACTCTAAAATCCACTGTGTACAATACCTAGTTCCAGACAAACACAATTATCGGCTTGAGGGTGAACTTAGAGGGTTCTTAGCAGAATAAGACGTTTTTCAAAGGAATTACTTTAGAGCTAAAAAGAGAGTGAGAATGGGCAGGAAACAAAGTTGTCTCAATACCTGCTGGATGTGTAAATAAGTAGTGTGACTCACCGGATGTAGGCTGTGTGTAGAAGCCTGCCATTGGCACCTTATTTTAGGTGGCTTTGTCCTTCCCTTCTGTGATCTGCATGAGTTTGGTGTATTATCTGTTTAAATGACAGTTTTCATCTCCCTGCATGTATACCATTTTGAATTAACTCTGAAGCCATTTCCTCTGCTTAGATTCAAATCAGTTGTGATTGATGTATAGAAATACAAATAAGCCAGGCTTTTCTTCACTCACTATAGCAGGATGTGCTGGCTAATTGAGACTAGCAAATAAGCAAAGGCTTGGTAAATTACAAGCTTCAACAACTTGTTTTACTGCCCTCCAGTGGCCAAAAAATATAGTAATGCTGCTTTAAGACCCAGTTCATGCTTTAGGGGTCAGCTGACCAACAAACACTTCTGTGCAATCATACTGCAGCTGAGGTACAGTCAGTGTGACTTTTTAGTCTTTACACGGTATAACAGCTAGTTACAAAACAGCTTCATGTCTAGAATTATATCTAACATGTGCCAAGTGTTATGGAACAGCCGGCAAAAACCTGGCTGTATCTGTTACCTCCTCCTCTTTCTCTTCTCCCTTTCAGGGGAAACAAATGGTACTGATGTCTGGTGTTTTTGTTATTCTTTTGCTGCTTTTCCAGTAAATCGATACAGTGGAATAATGCATTACAGTCCTGTCCCAAGTCTGCTGAAAAGCAGAATTAAATGTGACACTATAAAACAGCTCCAACAGTTAATTGTCCTCACGGAGAGAACTCTTAGACGATTAACAGTCCTCCAGTACATTAACAGCTCATTTTTACAGCATGCACGTCCTTTTGAAGTTTGAGTAACCTTTACAAGAGCTTCTCTCCTGCAGGCTGGGAAGGTGCGTAAACATGTATCAGAGCAGGAGAAGGCTGAGGAGGGCCTGGGCCCCAACATCAAGTCCATAGTCACCATGCTGATGTTGATGCTGCTCATGATGTTTGCCGTCCACTGTACCTGGGTCACCAGCAACGCCTACTCCAGCCCCAGTGTAGTCTTGGCCTCTTACAACCATGATGGGTGAGAATTTGGCTATAATTTACACTATAGTGGTTTGACATGACCAGTATGGTTGGAGGGAATATTTTCACTGTCTTTAAGTCCGACTATTTATTAAGAATTCACCTGAGGCATTGAGGGCCATACGAATGGAAATCTAGCAGGGTTGTCACCTCTGTGATGGGCACACTCACTGAATAACCAAATTGTTGTGTAGCCATGCAGATAGTTTTGATTTCTTCGGCCACATTTGAGATCTGGCTGAGACATTTCTGCCTTCACTCTAGTACAATGGAGTTTTGTTTGCAGTATTCAATTTCAGCAATGAAAAATGACATTTAAAATGGTAGCCTCTCTTTCTTTAATGGTGTTCCCAGCAATACACCGACTGTGTTGTCATCACTTTTCAGAGGAATTACTTTTAAATGAAGACAGAGTTTTTTTTTCAATACTGTAAGCTTGGGTGGATTAGAAGACACTGGTCCACTGGACACAGAGGTGTTCCTACCTACCACATGGTTTTACGTGTCTTTTCTTATAATTCTGTTAGTTGAAGCTTTTTTTTTTAATTACATTTTGTTCTTTCTGTAAATGAAAAGAGGCATTTTAAATCCTTTCTAAGCTCCCTGTCACCAGCAGATCCACACTGACACTCCTTTCTACAGATATCACAAAATACTCCAGCATTATACACTCAGCTGAAGAGACTGCCAACAAATGGAAACTGTCATGCAGCTTCTGTTTTCCGAAGCTAAGCTGTTCTGCTGTCAGACATATTTGAACACATCACACAGCTGCAGGTTTTACTGAGGGGTTGAGCTGTTTAGTAAAATCACATGACCAGACCTGGAATTATCAGCATGTCTCATCCACGCATCCTCGGCTGTCCTCAACAGCTCTCGTAACATCCTGGACGACTTCAGGGAGGCCTACTACTGGCTGAGGCAGAACACAGACGAGCATGCTAGAGTGATGTCGTGGTGGGACTACGGCTACCAGATAGCAGGCATGGCCAACAGAACCACGCTGGTCGACAACAACACATGGAACAACAGTCATATAGCACTGGTGAGTACTGCTCTGCTTTCACTGTTCACTGCATTTCTTTCATTTCGTTTCATGCAAACAGATTCTCTAAATGCAAACTTTAACCTTCTTTTACACATCAGTTTACTAGTCAGAGAGATTTCTACATTGTTCTATAATTTAATACATGAAAATGCAGTTATTCTCTCAGCCTTGTTTTCTTCTTTAAATGTGTTTCGTACCAATTTTCTTTGCTTCTGTACTTTGTGTTTGATAGTTTTACAGCTTGTAGTTAAGAGTGGTCAACCTTCATATGGAGCCCCAAGGGTTGATAGGTTGTCTTGGTGTATTACACCACCAAGTGGACATAGCATTGTATAGGTACACTGCACTATATACAGAAAAGCTAGCTTAGTTAGCCTAACACTAGAAGCACCCCACAGATTTAGTACTGCACTTCCATTAAGACGGATTTCTAAGAATGGCCCATATTAAAGCAACAAATAATCAAATATTTTAGAATATTTAAGTTATATTTTAGCATATGAGCCATTCACCAAAAACACTGCACCTACACTGAACTCAACTTGGCAGTGTGTCTTTGTTAGAACCTCCCTGTGTAATACAGATGTTTCTGACCTTCATGGCTCTTGTTTTAAAAGTGTTTGTGATCACTTCTCCTTCAGGGCAGAAAAAAGTCAAACACAGATGGAGAAAATAAACACTTTGCAGGTCAACGTTTGTCTTGTCCCATACCCATGTTGCTACCCACCTATCTTTGTAATTACTTGTTTACTACTTCCAGTATTTTCAAACTGCTGCGTGTTTGTGTTGCTACAGGTGGGAAAAGCCATGTCCTCCAATGAGACTGCAGCCTATGAAATCATGAGGTCACTGGATGTTGACTATGTCCTCATTATCTTTGGAGGCGTGATTGGCTACTCAGGCGATGACATCAACAAGTTCCTGTGGATGGTGCGCATCGCAGAGGGGGAGCACCCCAGGGACATCAGGGTGAGACACACACACACACACACACACACACACACACACACACACACACACACACACACACTCTCTCTCTCAGTATCTTAGTCTGTGTTGAGTAACTTGTATGAAGAGTAATAAAAAGTGTTTTTTCCCCACCTTCTGTCTCTGTCTCATCTTTCAATGCAGGAAAGTGACTACTTCACCCCCCAGGGAGAGTTCAGAGTGGACAAAGCAGGCTCCCCCACCCTGCTCAACTGCCTTATGTACAAAATGTCTTACTACCGCTTCGGAGAGATGCAGGTATGTCATCGTTATTAACTGTTTTGCAGATTGTATATCCCTTGTCCACTTGAAACTTACGGATATTTCAGTATTTATTAGATAATTGATAGAATCTTTCATTTTAACTGGCACTGTCTAATTGGAGGTAGTTTCAAAAAGGGATAACTTCACTTGTTTTCAATTCTGTTCAGTTGGATTTCCGGACGCCGCCGGGCTTTGACCGGACACGTAATGCTGAGATCGGCAACAAGGACATCAAGCTAAAGCACTTGGAGGAAGCCTTCACTTCAGAGCACTGGTTGGTCAGGATTTATAAGGTCAAAAAGCTGGAGAACAGGGACCGTGTTGAGCACAAGCAGCAAGGCACTGACACCACCAAGCAGAAGTACACCTCCAAAAAGGTAAGCTGGCATCCTCTTTATCCATGTCTGTGTGCAGTCTAATGCTGGCACTCTTACAGCGACTGCTATCATTTTGTTTGATGGAATCAGCTGTATAAAGGAGCATATGCGTCATGATGAGAATGGCTCAGAGGTTCTTTACATCAAACTGTGACATTAGTCAGCAGTTCCTACTTGTATGTGGATAAAATATTAGGTAAAACATGTTTTTCTTTATTAATTTTATTACCAACATGTGACTTTGTCCGTCTTTATCGTTTTTTGTCTTTTTATCATATTATTGTTCTGTTTTATTTCTTTTGTATTTTTAATTGAAAGATTTTATCTGCATTATTGCTGTCTTTAAATGTCTTATTTCCTGTTCCTGTACAGCACCAGTCAAAAGCTTAGACATTCATTCAAGAATTTTTCTACATTTGTACTCATTTCTAGATTGTCATAGAAAACTGAAGACTTCAGAACAGTGAAATAACACAATAAAATAAAACTGGCTATACTAGGGAACTCTTTTGTAATGGCTAAAAGTGCTTCTTTGTGATTACAACCTGTTATTTTATGCATGGCAAGAGTGTAAATTAGATTTGATGGGCAGTGTAGGGATGTAAACAAATACATAATTTAAATATGAACAGATAGTGTGCACTGAACTACATGGTGAGCATCTGAATTGCTCCAGGTATATTGTATTTGGTTGTAAAAGGTGCTGTTGAAGCCTGGCGCTTGGTGCAGCTTTACATTATATGTAATGGGTCACTGTCACTTTCAGTCAGAGGCTTTTTCACTTTCATTATAGATACTTCAACTTTACATAATGCGTGTCTGCAGCTTTTATATACACAACTCTCAGGTATTAAAGAAAACCATGCAGTAAGCGTTATTTCTGACTTACTTTCTACGATGTTTTTTCACAGTTTTTTTTTAAGACATTCATTAGACTTTGCTGACAGCTAAACTTCTACATACATCCTTGGACTGCTATTTAAAGTGTCATTTTTCCCTCCGTAGACAGCCAAGAGGAAGCGGGGATACATCAAGAACAAGCTGTCACTCAAGAAGGGCAAGAAACTGGCCAAGAAATCTTTATAGGAAGTCCACCACCAACGGAGGCAGACTGTGGATGGGAGGGAGGAAGAAAATCTTACACACAGAACTCTCAACAAAAACACGCAGCAGCAACAGTAAAACAAAAATCCACCAACCAAGATGATTAAGGAACACCGGAGCTTGTCCAGACCCCTGTCATCCCGACTGTGTTCACCTGGAGGCCCAGGCCAGAAATGTCATCATCACCCAGGAAACCACAGAATGTGCTGAACCCCAGCTGACCTTAGACCTCATCAGCGGGGTCAAGGAGAAGAGACGGAGGACAGGAGATGTCAGCAAGTCCAGGATCCTAACCCACGCCCGTTTAAACCTGAGGAACTGTGACCTTTGACTCGCTTTTCTTTTTGTACTTGAACGTAATGGGAGACGGAGAGCAAGAGAGATTAGCTGTCCTTCATCCAGGGACTCTGCTTAGGGTGGCTCTATGCATTGCATCATTCATACAGATAGAGAAAAGCCATCACTCTACCATGTCTCAAATTCAATACTAAAACCCTAAACCGGCTCCAGCTGAGCATTTTCTTGACAAACATTCACCTCGTTCTGCTGCACTGACGGGACACATTCTTTGAGGATAATTTGTGTTCATAGGATCTTGGCCCTTATTTTCATAATTTTTATCAGTTCTAACACTGTACTCACAGTGACATGGCTAAAAAGAAGTCCAACATGGACAGAAACATCTGATCAGACAAGTTACAAACAAACCTCCAGGTTCGACCAAAAAGACAAATTGAAGTGTACAGTCACAGCCCACTTTTTAATTAACTTCCATCATAGTTCACAGGCCACGTCGCTGCTTGATCTCTGACCTGCTGCACTTGACAAAATTACGCCATTTTTCTCACCGATTATTGTTACAGAGACTTGCTCTCTCTGTTTTAGGAATAATTAAAAGGATGTTGCAGAGGTTTAATAGAATGGTGACTCCAAGAAGCAACTGTTTAAAATAGAGTGGTAAAAACTGCAGCATCAGAGCGTGAGCTATCCTAACTTTTAGTCGCTAGTATGGAAACTATAAAAACACTGGAACCTACATTTCCCCTAATGCAGCTGGGTAGCTGATGGTAAAATCAGTGGCATACAGCTTTAAAGGGTTTTTTACAACTTGCCTGATCAGCTGACTGCTTATTTCTTGACTGCTTGATGACCAGAAAGATGGCCAGAACTATGAAAATAATCAGAATTATCCTTAAACCATTATCATCTGTAGTGTCCATACTTAACAGAGAGACGACCAGGGTTGAGTTTAACCATAACATATCTCTATAGGGAAGCCATGCCAAGAAATGAGGCCTACTTTTTATCAAAAATGAGTAATGAATGAATGAATGTGTTGTTCACACAGATGGAAACAATCCGTCTCAGTCTGTGAGCAGCACAGAAGTCCCACCAGTAACACTGTACCAAACAAACAGGACACCAAAGCAGTGCTGCAGGTTTCCTGCACAGCCTGAAGGTGAATTCCACTGAGTAAGATTGAGTGCACTGTCACAAATCATTTGGGAGTCACTCCCAGTTTAGAGTTAATACAGTCCATGTGCTCGCTTTTTGTTTTGTTGGCAGCTTACGCTAACAGGGGGTGCGTGTCACGTCTGTCATTGTGATCATTAAAAAGCCATTTGAAGTGTAGCGTTTATTTGGCCTAATTTGAAACCCTCTTCAGCTGCCAGTGCTGCTGAAAACAATGTGAAGGAAAATCAGCAGCACAAATACCCAGCTGTTAGTCCACACAACCTGCTGTCAGTGTGTCGTGTGTCTAAAGGTGTCCCCGAGGCCTGATTCCCTTTCATCTCCTGTCACATGTCCTACAGCACTATGTAGATACCAGAAGGCATCTCCCTGCACAGGTACAGTACCAGGATCAAACACCCTGCTCTCACTGCTCATCCCCCTATGAATTCACAAATACGTCCTCAGAGCTGTCAGCAGCAGCAGCAGCAGGAGTTTTTATGGTTTCAGAGGTTACAGCAGCATTACATTCTAGTGGCTCTTTTCAATTGGATGAATTGTCACTGGTTTGTGAGCCGTTTCTTCTGTGAACCAAACCATTTATCATTTAATCCGCCCAATTCCCTTTCTTTCAAACACTCTTGTGTGACCTGACTTTGATTCTGTTGTGAGGTTTATTCAGAACACCAATGTCAGAGACTCCAGGTGGAGAGGACAGAAAAGGCCTTAAAATAAAAAACGAAAAAGATCATATCGTCTCCAGAGCTGCACAGTCAGCGGGTGTATTTATTACAAGGACGATGGAGGCTGCAGTGATTAAAGCGAGCGCAGTGTCCTATCTGTAATGTAAGGATTTTATTTGGTTTTGATTTTCCAAGTCAAAGGTTCTTCCATCAATTGTAATGATCTGGATGCAGGTGTGAGAATGAAACATGCCTTTTTGAATAAAGAGGTTGAAATAACACTTGTGTTTTAATTTCTGGCAGATTTTCATAGCAAAGACAGCAGCCTCTCAGGGCGATCAGCCTGACATTGAGGAGTATGCTGAGGCGGTGACCAGCTAGATTGCAAAGTGTACAGAGGATGTCACTGTAATTCAGACCTTCACTGCACATGGCAACCATAAACCTTGACTCCTCTGCGTCAGGTCGAACTAAGATGCGGTGCTAATAGGACCTTCTGGGGTGGGGACGGTTTCAGACTTAAATCATTATTGGTCAAATCGTGGCAGGTACGACAAAAGCTGATTGGTTGATTCACAAGTCTTATTCCCAGCATGGCATCTAAACTGGTCACCACATAATCTTAAAGACTTAAAGAGACTTTATTATCATTGTTCAGAAGTACAACGAAATTTGAGTGAAGAACAAGACAATTAGCAGCAGTGCAAATAATAAAAATAGTTTAAAAATACTCGAATAATAAAAAGAAGAATCAAAGTACTATATACAAACAAAGTAAAGTGGTCAGTGCTGATAAAGTGGTCCTGTGTTGAAATAGAGTTCTTATTGCACAGATGAACTGGGAGGGGGGAATGACTGGGTGGTGGGGCAATGGGTGGGGGGTGTGATGGCAGCGACAGCTCTGGGGAAGAAGCTGTTCCGCAGTCTGCTGGTTTTTGTTTTTAATGACTGGAATCTTTTCCCTGATGGAAGGGGGACAAACAGTCTGTGTCCAGGATGGGTGGGATCTCTGGCGATGCTGCTGGCCTTTTTCCTCAGCCGGCTAGCATAGACAGAGTCCAGGCTGGGAAGCTGTGCTCCCACAATCCACTGTGCAGTTTTTACAACACGGGCCAAGTCCCTTCTGTTTCCAGTGGTGCAGCTGGAAAACCAGACTGTGCTGCAGCAGCACAGAATGCTGTCAATCGTACTCCTGTAGAAGTTCATGAGAAGCTGTGAGGGGAGCTTGGACTTTCTCAGCCTCCACAGAAAGAAAAGTCTCTGCTGAGCCTTCTTCACCAAGTGGGAGGTGTTGGAGGTCCATGTGAGATCACATGGGGGGGTGGGGGGTGGGGGGTGGGGGGGGGTATTCAGTGGTATTCAGTGGTATTCATCACCAGGTCACTTTCAGAGCACCAGCTGACCAGGTGCTGGACCTCCTCCCTGTAGTGGGTCTCACTGTTGTCCGATATTAATCCCACAGTCATGTGTGAAAAGGGTGAACAGGGCCGGGCTGAGGACGCAGCCCTGAGGTGCTCCTGTACTCAATGTGAGTGTGGATGATGTCACCTCTCCTACTCTGACACTCTGTGGTCTGCTGGTGAGAAAGCTGTGGATCCAGGAGCAGAGTGTGGTGTCTAGTCCCAGATGGCCAAGCTTGGTTATCAGTTTATGGGGGGAGATGGTGTTGAATGCTGATGTAAAATCAACAAATATCATTCTAACGTAGGTGTTGGGGCCCTCCAGGTGGGACAGGGCCGTGTGCAGTGCAGTTGATACGGCGTCTTCTGTTGATCTGTTTGCCCTATAAGCAAACTGGTGGATTTCCAGACCAGCAGGAATGATGTCCTTGATGTAATGCAGGACCAGCCTCTCAAAGCACTTCATTATTATTGGTGTCAAGGCAACTGGGCGGTAGTCATTCCGGCATTTCACTGCCTGTTTCTTGGGCACGGGCTCTATGGTGGTGGATTTAAGGCATGTGGGGACTACAGCCTGCTGTAAGGACCGGTTGAAAATGTCCGTAAACACGCCTGCTAGCTGGTCTGCACATGCCTTCAGGACCCGGTCCGGCACCCCGTCTGGACCTTGGTAGGTTTGTGGTAATGTTTGACTGTCATAATTTCATTACATTTTCGAGTGTAGGGGGTGCTGTGCGGGCCAGTGGCGCAATGGATAACGCGTCTGACTACGGATCAGAAGATTCTAGGTTCGACTCCTGGCTGGCTCGTCTGTTTTTTGGTGGGTTTTTTTTCTCTTCTTACGTCTTTGGATCTCCTTCTTGGTGACAGAAACAAACACGTTCAGGGGCAGAAAGCGGCGGAAAGTTTCGGTAAGTCCTCCCGGTGAGCTGCTCGGTGACTCAGTGCTGAAGCGGATCAGCGGCAGTCAGTGAAGGAGTCACTGCGTAGAACGAGCACGGAGCAGAGACGTGCACGACGCCCGGTTCTTAACAAGCTGGAGGAAGCATTAACGGAGTACACTTCAGAGAAAGTACCGATAGTACGACATTTCAGGTGTATATTTTCATGCGGATAATATGTACAGTTTTTTTTTTTTTTTACATTGAACAAATTAACATTAACACCCTTTTCAGCCATTTTTAATCCATAATACACATACTTTTAATTTTAAATAGTGGCAAATATCTGCAAAATAACGATATTTTTGCTGATATAAAGTTTTAAAAAAAGGAAAGAAAAAAGGGAAAGTGTAATCTTATGGTCCAATGTTGTAAAAAAAATAAAAAATTAACAGTGGTAATTATATTAAATATTAAGGTGCTTTCTGGAGACACTTAATTCAACATTAAACAGAGGAAACAGCCTGGCTTTGTCCTAAAGAGCACAAGAATAAGTTTAGTTGCTGATCTATGTCTTGGCCAAGTGCTGTGAAGTATGCCAACACTGTAAAATAAATTAGTAAATCTACAGTTTAAATTGTATATACACACTACCAGTCAAAAATTTGGACACACCTCATTCAGTGCTTTTTATTTATTGGTATTATTTTCGACATTGTAGATTAATACTGAAGATGAACACTTTTTTGTTTATAACATAAATGTTTTCTTATATAGTTATGATGTCTTCAGTATTAAGAAAATGATTAAATAAAAAACATTGAATTGCTTTGAAACCTTAACTGACCATAACCCTCACCTTAAAATCAGTCTAAGCTACATTATTGTAGAATAAATATTGGAACTGTGTTGGTATCACAATACTTACTGAACCATCATCTAAAGGTAGTCTTTATTTAAATATGTTAAAACATTCACTACTTTAACATATTTTGCTTCACATATAATAAAATAAGTTTCCTTTTAAGCAATTCTAAAGTGTTCTTCTGAAATGCAGTTATAAATATTGTATGTATAAAATGTTCCACACGCATACTGCGCACTAAACGATGTCTTGTTGCATAGATAGATGATACTATCAACTTGTTGAAACTTACTTTTGCACATATTTCAATAAAAATAATGCAAAAGCATGAAACACTGATAAATAATTTTAAGTTACTAAAAAAAATACATTTAATATTGAGATTAATTTTGAAAAATGTAATAACATCAACATTAACTAAATGCTGTGGCTAAATTTCTCAAGTATTGCAGCTTCCCATTGGGTAGTTTGAGCAAAGTCAAAGATGAGCAGAAGTGTCAGTTGGGAATTACACCTAAGGCATGAAGGGATTAGTTTTCATTGAAGAATAAACTTCAAACTGTGTCATTTTGATAGACAAAGAGGAGATTTTAGTGTGTTAATCAACAGCCGGAGACGGACATCTTCACATACTGGACGCATTTAGCTCCAGTCTGTGATGTTGTTTATCATACAGTCATCTATTGTCAAACTCTGCACAGACACATTCAGCCCAGTAAAACGGAAACATACAACTGAAGGAAAAACAAGAAAAACACATCCATTTTTCAATGGGGTGGGTTGAGATGTGTTTTGTTGTGCTTTTTGATCCCAAGTTCTTACTCTGAACCTTACACAGAGAGAGGCCAGGAGGGACCAAATTGCAAAGCAGCAGCTGGAAAAGACAAGATATATAAAACAAATCAGAACATAAAAAGACACTGATAATGTACTGAACTGCTAAGAGTGTCTGGCTTAATGTAGCAAACCAGTGTGGAGGTCAGTGGCAGTTTTGTGTCTTTACAGGGGTTTTTATGTTTTATGTAATATTTCATCTTTTCTGCACAGTCAGCTATTGACATAGTATACACTGCTCAAAAAAATTAAAGGAACACTTTTTAATCTAAGTATTGCATCAAGTCAGTCAAACATGTGGGATACTGCTCTGGTCAAGTAATAGAGGTGGTTTTTAGTCAGTTTCAGCTGCTTTGGTGTTCATTAAATTAACGACAGATGCACTAGAGGGGTAACAATCCTCAAAACAGGAATGAGTTTACAGGTGAAGGCCACTGACATTTTTTCCCTCCTATTGTTTTCTGACTGTTTTTCACTAGTTTTGCATTTGGCTAAGGTCAGTGTCACTGCTGGTAGCATGAGGTGATACCTGGACCCTACAGAGGTTACACAGGCAGTCCAACTCCTCCAGGATGGCACATCAATGCTTGCCATTGCCAGAAGGTTTGCTGTGTCTCCCAGCACAGTCTCAAGAGTATGGAGAAGGTTCCAGGAGACAGGCAGTTAGTCTAGGAGAGCTGGACAGGACCATAGAAGGTCCTCAACCCATCAGCAGGACAGGTATCTGCTCCTTTGTGCAAGGAGAAACAGGATGAGCTCTGCAATAGCTCTAGAAAATGACGTCCAGCAGAACACTGGTGTGAGTGTGTCTGACCAAACAATCAGAAAGAGATGTAATGAGGGTGGTCTGAGGACCTGACGTCCTCTACTGGACCCTGTGCTCGCTGACTGGCACCGTGGAGCTCGGTTGGCATTTGCCATAGAACACAGGAATTGGCAGGTCCATCACTGGTGCTCTGTGCTTTCCACAGATGAGAGCAGGTTCATCATGAGCACATGTGACAGACATGAAAGGGTCTGGAGAAGTCGTGGAGAACGTTATGCTGCCTGTAACATTGTTCAGCAGGACTGGTTTGGTGATGAGTCAGTGAAGGTCTGGGGAGGCAGATCCATGGAGGAACATACAGACCTCTACAGGCTGGACAGCAGCACTCTGACTGCCATTAGGTATAAATCCTTGGATCCACTGTCAGACCCTACGCTGGTGCAGTGGTCCTGGATTCTTTCTGGTACACGACAATGCCTGGTCTTATGTGGTAAGAGAATTCATGCAGCTCCTGGAGGATGAAGGAACTGATACCATTAACTGGCCCCCACGCTCGCCTGACCTGAATCCAGTAGAACACCTTTGGAACATTATGTTTCGGTCCATCCAACACCACCAGGTTGCTCCTCAGACTGTCCAGGAGCTCAGTGATGCCCTGGTCCAGTTCTGGGAGGAGATACCTCAGGACACCATCCATCGTCTCATTAATGAGCTTGTCCCGACATCGTCAGGCTGCATACAAGCACATGGAGGCCATACAAACTACTGAGGACCATTTTGAGTTGATGGACCAGCCTGACACATCAGTTCTTCACTTTGAGTTTTGGGGTGTCTTGAATTTAACCCTCCTGTGGTTTGATAATTTTCATTTCCATCAAACAATGTGGCATCTTTTCATTCCTAACACATTATCCAGTCAATAGCAATGTAAATATCCAGTTAGTTTTTTCCTCGCATTGAAGTATAATGTCTTTTCAAAGTGTTCCTTTAATTTTTTTGAGCAGTGTATATCACTAGTGTTTCTATATATGCTCAGCTACCTATTGTCACATCTATTTGACCAAAGACAATGCTATTCCTCCTTCTACCATTCAGTCAGACACCTTTAGCCATTATTAGAAATATACACATTGTGTCCACAGCCCCCAGTTTCTGATGCATAGCAAGTAATCAATCACCAGTTCTTCATCATTCATTTGTGTGTCAGCTGATGTTCCTATCCTTAAGCCTCCTGTTGTCTTCATTTACGGGCACCAAAAAATATTGTTTCCTTTTCAGAAAAAAATCCAAAAATTCAGCCAAAAAAATCCCCAAATTTCTGAAAATTCCAATAATTCCTTAAAAGTTTTCCTAAAAAGTTTTATTTAAAAAAAAAAAAAAAATCCCCCAAATTTGGCAAGAAAATTCTTGTAAATATTTTCAAAAATGAGTAAAAATCTTTAAAAAAAATCCTAAAAATATCTAAAGTGATTACATATATATCAGTAAAACTTCTAATATTTTCTTTAAGAACATTCACAAAAATGGATTTTTTTTGTGTGAATGCTCTTAAGAAACATTTTTAACATTTCTTTTTTTCCACCAAAAAATGTTCAAAGATTTCCTAAAAATGTGGAAAATGTGGACATCAGAAGTTTCACTGTGAAAATTTTTTTCCCCCACATTTTCAAACTTTAAAACGGGTCAGTTTTGACCCGCAGGACGACACGAGGGTTAAAAGTAGAATCATATATGATTAATATTGCTCTGGTGTATCTCATCTATACAGTAAAGAATCTACCACCAGGCATAAGTTAGCTTAGCATTAGATAAAGACCAGAAAAAAGAGGGAGAACTAGCCTAGCTCTGTCCAAAGATAATGCAGTCTGCCTTGGAGCACCTCCAAAACTAGCTAATAAACAAGTTTAATCTTGTTTTCCTGGAATCAGTCTCACCACATCCAAACTTAACCTAGTAAACAGTTTACAGGGGAGCAAACTCAATACATATTCCCATTCTTGGACCATACAATACAGAGCATCTTGTTACCTTTTCACACACTCTCTACAGGGATCTCTTCCCTGAACAAGAGAAGGGTCAGACTGGAGATAACTTGCCAAAGTACGGTGTTAGGAACAATGTCTGCTTCCATCGCTCCAACATCATCAGATGATGGTTCACGACCCACAACAGGATGCTGATGGAGTTCCTCTCACCCTGCTCCCCATTCCTTAACTCCATTGAGGAGTTTCTACATTCCTACTTACAGTTTTTCTCAGTCACTTTGGTACATTTCTCAGATCAGAACTGAAATTCTCAAAACTACTTGTTCAATCTTCACATCATTGTGTCACTTGTGCACATCAAAAAGTAGTTTTTCATTTTTTTGAACAAGCTGCAAATGCTTTGGTTCATCCATGCAAATGATTCTGTACAATTCTCTGCTGTTTCCTACATTATCAATTGCTTATGTCATGTTGATCTAAATGTATTCTAATGGGTCTCTGTTGAATAGTCTCACCCTCCACAACATTTAGGTATTAGTTCATCACATCAGTCTTTACATGCAAAATGATTGAACAAATTGTCATAATGCATAAAGGATGTTTCTATACATTTCCATTAGACTTTTTTTCTAAATCTGTCCTAAACTGGTAAATTGTTCCCAGGTGAATCTTGACCTTCTTGAATGAAGGGTTAGAATTTTCTGAAATCGCTCAAAGACACAAGAGAAGATATTCGTTGTGATGTGGATGAGAATTTGTGTCCCAACAGACAGGAACATCATTAGGTGCAGGAAGACTGAACTGTAATTCCTACAGCGCTGCATGTACAGTTTTCCCTGAGGAGATTGTCTATGTTCACATTTCTACTGTTGTTTATTTGGTTTTTTTTTTGTGTGCTATGCAGCGCTGTTTTCCTTTCTGTATTGCAATGATGTGGTCTGTCAACAGATTACAATACAAACAGTAAAAGCATGAATGTGAATCTTGTCTCTTTCAATCAATCTCCCACATACACTGAGGTGGAATTTACAATTTACAATAACTGTCATCAAAACTTTAGCCCTAGTTTCCATCAGAACATCCCTCCAGAGAACACTGTTATAATGACAACATGACTCAGAAATCTGATTGTTTTATCCACACAATGACACCAGGACTAGTCATTCTGATCCCACTGACATGTTCATTGACACAGATATTTACTTCTGAGAGATGAACTAAGGATTCTGAGCAAGAGACTGGCTTTTGCAGGTAATCCACGATGTTTTGCTATTTGTACGAATTGTTCTGAGAAATGCAATTACTGTTTTGCAAATATCGAGGATGATTTGAGAAATGTACCAAAGTGACTGAGAAAATCTGTAAAAATAATAAGAATTATTATTATATAGAAAAGAATGTAAATGTGTGTGTTCTATTTAGTTTTTTAGACCAACAGGTTCATCATGTAAACAAATTTGCATTTAAAGGGTTCAAATCTGAAAAATACATGAAAAGTTGGCAGTTATGATCAGGACTGACACTGGTTAGAAAGCTGTGTTATTAAAAACTGAAAATATTAACAATGTATAAAATCTTCTTTGAACAAAGATGTTTTTGTGTTTGAGGTCCCAAGTGTGAGTTTTTAAATAAAAATCTCACGCTGCACAAAACCATTAAACTGGAATTAATGCTGGCGACAATCACTGACATTTAACAAATAATGATCAAAAGACAAATCATTTTCCACGTCGCACTTATTATATGGAAAATGCTTGAATTGCTGCACCTGTTAAACCAGTGAATTGATGCAGAGTCCAGTTCCATGTAGTTGTAATGTTGATGTCTCTTTCACTGAGATATTGTTCTTTTTTCTTTTATATTTTCTGATTGATTTGTCTAAATATATAGTTTTAATTTTTTCATTATTTTATCTAGTATGCACTTGTTTAAATCTCAGGACAAAGGATGCAAATTAGCACTTATCAATTAGCATTAAACCCTTTAGTGCAGCATTTATATATTCAGTGAATGTACTATCCTTTGTATTCATCCACTGGTATATTCAAACACTGTACAGTTTCAGGGTGGGGTCACACACATTTTCTAGTATCCAGTGGTTTTATTGTGCGCTTATGTTTTGACTTTGTGGCAAAAATAATTTGTAGCCATAAAACATGGTTCTTAAACTTACAAGATCAAAGGAAGGAGTCATAACGTTAAACTTTAAAAGAAACACAGACTTTTTATTTGAAGTTCTCTCTTTTTGGTATATTTTCATCAGAACCATTATCAACAGGGAAACCCAACAAATCCAGAGTTTCCTTTGGATTCCCTTTGAGCAAGAACTGGGCGACAGTCGGGAGGAAAAGACTCCCTGTTAGCAGAGAGGAAGGAAAAACCCTCCAGCAGAACCAGGTGCAGGGAGGACGGCCATCTGTCTGGACCGGTTGGGGTGAAGGAAGCTACAGAGATCCTGCAGCTGCTTGTACTGAGCTGAAACACACAAACATTACAAAGGTTAACACACAGACACAGACACGGTGCAGCAGGGTGTTTAAATTCATCTTTTCATTTAGAGGAATAACTCAGGATATCAGGATGTCACAGAGTTTGCCTGAACAGAGATTTAACAGCTTTAACAGTGTCTGTAGAGATATTTTCATTTAGAACAGTTACCTTTGGAGTTAATCAGAGCTGCTGTTCTTTCTTTTCCTGGGTCGGACTCTTCTTGTGTGTTTGGGGCTTTTCGTCGTCTCATCTGAGGTTGATTCTTCCATGTTTGATCATCCTGGGGCTCCTCTCACTGTTTCTTTGTCCTATCAGAAATGCCGTTAGAAAAAAAGAAAGAGACGCAGCGATTAGCACCATCAGCTAACAGCACCAACCTGCTGGTTCTGTCTGTGTGGAGTTCATGTTCTCTCTGGACCTGGGTGGGTTCTCTGCAGATGCTCCAGCTTCTACCTGCCATCCAAACACATGCATGGAAGGTTCATCTGTGATTCTGAACGTGTGACTGTGAGCATGAATGGTCGTCTTTCCTTGTGTAGCTTCGCTGATGTCTTCCAGCTCCTGCATCCCTCTATGAGATAAAGCAGGAACAGCTAATGGATGGATGATGCCTGTTGTTACGGGGCACAACACACACAAAATAATAACACACAATAGGATTAGATCACATTTTGGTCTCACCTTCCATGTCACTACAATAAGCATTCCTTCATTAATGTGGATTCCCATCCTGTGGGCCGTCCTTCATCTGGCTCCCTGTCCTCATCTGATCCTTCTGATTGTTGGCATCTTGAAGAGAGCAAAACTACACAGAAAGCAAAAACACAGAGAAAATATTCATCAACTCACAGTTGAGCCGTAGAACTGCATATGCTCATATTAACATGAAGGATCTCGTGTCAGTTTACCTCATGGAGTTAGCTGCTGTTAGTCGAGCTGTCAGACATGTGCTGGTCCTGGATCAGTTTACATCATTTTTCTCATATCCTGGTGCTGGGGCTCATTTTCTAGGACTCTTCCCTCGTCTCTTGTATTTTTTTTTAATTGTTTGGGGTCTAGGAAGGAGCTGTGAAGGAAAAACACAGAAACATTGTTGATTGATTCCCTCATGAATCACATTTTTTACAAATATTTGCTATATCATTTACTTTATATAATTTACTACTAACCTCTGTGTAATTGTGTATATTCCACTAACCTTTGTTTATTGTTTATTATACTCTGGGAAAGTAATTTCCTACAGGATGAATAAAATAGATCTTATCTTGTCTGATCCTAATGAGTATTTGTGTACACATACAGTATCTGTAGGGTCATTTGTACTGAAGCACATTTAAATGACCTCTATGCTCCCTATAATGTCGTTCCTCTTTCTGATCGTCTCTGGGTATCGTTCACTCGTGGTGGACTCCGTCCCTCGTCATCATGGAACTTCTGGAGCTGTGTCTCATCACTTCACTTCTACTGGGGCCCTCTTTACAGCCGTGGAGTCCTGGAGTCCTTCAACATCCCTCCTGAAAGAAAACAAAGAAAACAACACAGCAGGATCTGATCTAGGTAAAGGACGGTATTTTCTGGGAACTTGTTCGGCTGCTGACAGTATCTTAAAAGTATCAGTCAGACAGCCAACAGCATGAAGAGTTGAAATCAGAATTAACTCACCTTTTTCCATACATAATACACCTCTCAATAGCACTTCTCAAGACCCTTAAAGTAGGCAAGAACGCCAAAGAAAAATTTGAATGGATTAAAGAGTGTGTAGAAAGCTTTGTAGTGGTTGCAGTTTAAAGACTCTTGCTTTGAAGTACTGAACCTGACAACCAGAGAGAGGGCTGGTCCTTCTCCTCCATCTGTCTGGCCAGCTTTCACCATCAATGCAGCAGACACATGGAGGACACAAACCAGGGTTAACCCACAAAAAGCGACAGGTCCAGACGACATCCCGGAACGTGTGCTCAGAGTCTGTGCTGGAGAGCTGGCAGATGTACTGACTGACATCTTTAACATCTCCCTCAGTCAGGCTATTGTCCCCAGATGTTTCAAAACATCCACCATAGTTCCAGTAACAAAGAAATCAGTTGTGTCCTGTCTGAATGACAACCGCCCCTTTGCACTGACACCGATTGTGATGACGTGTTTTGAATGGTTCATCAAGCCACACATCACAGCCAGCCTCCCTGCATCGCTTGACCCTCTTCAATTCGCTTACTGTCCCAACCGCTCCACAGAGGATGCAATATCCACCACCTTGCACTCTGTCATCACTCATCTGGACCATAAGACACCTACGCCAGAATCCTATACACTGATTTCAGCTCAGCATTTAATACCTTCATCCCTCAGAGACTAATGGAGAACCTCCTTCTACTCGGCCTGAATACCGTCACGTCTCTGTGTCCTGGACTTTCTGACTGAGAGACCCCAGTCTGTCTGGGTCAGAAAGAACTTTTCCAGCACCATAACGCTGAGCACTGGATCTCCTCAAGGCTGTGTGCTCAGTCCACTGTTGTTTCCACTGCTAACACATGATTGTGCAGCCACACAGGAGGGGATCCAGATCATAAAGTTCACTGACGACACCACAGTGGTGGGACTCATTCAGGGGAACGAGAAATCAATGTGCAAGGATGAAGTGAAACACCTTGAGGGCTGGTGCAGAGAGAACAACCTGCTGCTCAACATGGACAAAACCAAGGAGATGATCATCGACTTCCGGAGGTCAGACCTGAGCATGTTCCCCTCAGCATCAGTGGCTGCACAGTGAAGAGAGAGTGGAGAACATCAAGTTCCTTGGAGTGCAGGTCTCGTCGGACCTGAGCTGGAATAAGAACACCTCAGCAATCTTAAAATGGTCCCAGCATTTCCTGAGGAAGCTGAAACAAGCCTCTCTCCCCACCAGCATCCTCAGGACTTTCTACAGAGGTGTGGCCCAGAGTGTCCTGACATACTGCATCTCAACATGCTACTCCAGCTGCATTATGTCAGACAGCTCAGCCCTGCAGAGGATAGTCAGGGGAGCTGAGAGGGTCGTTGGAGTTTCCTCCCCTCTGTTCAAGAGCTTTTCCAGAGCCGCTGCAGAAGCAGGGCACTGAACATTATCAGAGACTCCTCACACTCTCTCCATAAACTCTTTAATCTGCCACCATCAGGGAAATGTTTCATGGGTGTCGGAGGAAGGACAGAAAGAATGACGAAAAGCTTCATTCCTCAGGCGGTCAGATTGTTGAATTGGTGCTGACCGGTCTGCTGGGAGACAGCATCTCACCAATTATTGATGCATTACAGATCTATTTGATTTGAAATTAGAATAAAATGCGACTGTGCTCACAGTGCTGCAGATGTACTAACAGTGTTCATGACTTTTAGTTTGTTAGCCCACATTTTCCTATACACACTGTTAGGCTCAGCCTAGGGTTTGCTGAACATAACATGAAAGTACCATCCTTCCACTGGTCCCAAGCAGCCACACACACGTTCTCAAAGAAATTGTGTATTTTACAATAAGGCTGTGAACAGAAACAATGATAATGTGTCGCGAAACCAAAAACAACAAACAAAACCCCACTAATCTGTTAACCAAGAATGACCTACCAAAATAAAAATTGGTAAAAGAAACACTCCCTGTCCTAAATTAAACAAGAGAAAAACCAGTTAACCAAAAAGTGGCTGCTCACTCCTATTATACTGGACCCTCTGAAATTACAGACGACTACTAATAACGAAATGTTCTGACGTGCCGGTTGGAAACAGGGTAGGGTGGATGATGCCATGCCCTCTGACCCTCCAACCGGAGACGGCGTCACCATCCCGCCTTTATATTGCTGCCTTCCTGGTAACCTCAACCAATCTATCCTTCTGGTGTCCAACCCTGATGGTGGTGCGGTGCAGCCCTACTTGCATATTCGGTAGGATAAACCAGAGGGGACACACACAGCACTGACAGAACTACACACGACCGCAGCTGTAACAACGCTAAATCCAACTTAATACACATTTTGGCCTAGAGTTGGCACCAGAGGAGGAAGGAAGTGTTGATCTACAAAGCTGTTAGAACATGAATGTCTGGATATCTGACAGGCCAACTGGTGGACATCAGTACTCGAGTGGCTAAAAGTAGGACAGACCAGTCACAGATAGCATCAGCACACACCTGAAACTACAGCCACAACTTTAGATTCAGTAAACAGTGCTTGAAAATAATGGGCCATGACTCCATTTATTCAGGAACGTTTATGAGTGTGACTGAAACACAGTGAAAACTCAGAGCTTCCAATATAGATGTTTTAATGTTTTATATATCAAATGTCACAACAGTAATAACCATTCTCCAAAAATGAACAACCACAAATACACATAAAAAAAATCATACAACTGCATTGACAAGAATGCATTGTTTCTACATGAACTGTTACAGCTCCGTTGTCGAAGCTAGAATATATTCATACATCCAGCACACGACTGAATGTACTCAAAACTCTACAATAAGCACCACAATGCTAGCAGATACAGTTACACTTCCATCATAGATGCATAGGGATGAATAGGAGTTGAGGATTTCTGCTCTGACAGCAGGGACTGAGTGATCTTTGAACAGCTGTTCCTAAATGGAAACTGACATGAGGTGGTTGAAGGCAGAGATAACAGGAACACACTGAACATTTCAGGATTTCATACATCAAATGCAACCAACAAAAACATTTCACGATTATCTGTTGATCACCCATATTATTGGCAACTGGTCAGTGTAACATTAGCCTGCTACTTGACCAGCTGGTTTATTTCCAATAATCAATCAACCTGGACTTCTAACTGGTGTTGCACAATTTCCAGTTATCAGCTGCTATTCACTTTCATGTCAACATATTAGCCAAAAAACTGGCTCATGTATCACAGCTGTGGCTTTTTTCTTTTCTTTTTGCCCAATAACAAAATCTCATCAATCAACGGTCATTTTTCAACATGTACCATAACATTTAGTACTGAATAGAAATCAGCTTCAGGTAACTTTATTTGTGTAGGTCAGTGTATCGAAATCTCTTCTTGAGCATTACAAATCTTTGTTTTTAAAACTAAAGAACACCTCTCAGTCTCTCTGTGGAAACACTGCCTGCAGTTCAACCTGAAAACTCTGAATGTTTCCCTGTTGGTCTCAGCTGAGTTGCTCCCGAAGAACCAGAACCAGGAGGAATGTTCTGCTTTTACTGGATCTCATCCAAATGGTTTGTTTTTGGTTAATTTTTACACAAGTGACTTTGGTTTTTAAAAAAACTAAAAAATCTGATTTTAAGCACAGATTTGGTTAATTTTCCTGATGGGACAGTTCATCACACATGATAAGTTCAGGGGCCATTAGAAAGCTGAAAATCTTGACATTTTTTCTGTTTTTACAGTTCCTGGCTGACAACTGGTGTGATTTTGGGGATTTTTAAAAATTGTTCAAACAGATAACGCGTTTGTAAATTGCTGCAAGGTTTTTCTTATTCTTGTATTCTTTCAGGTGTGATTTGCTGCCTCAGTGCAGAGCTGCTCCTATAGCTGAATTAATTACCATTTAAAATTTAAGATTAACATGCTGTTCCAGCTGAGATTTTGATTAGAATTAGAAGAAAATAATTAACTAAAGCCATATTAAATGAAATATTTCAGGCAAACTGACACAGCTGGAGTTAGAACTGATTCAGTGAAGCAGAGAAGAGTTGCCATAACCTCTGCACACCGCTGTCTCAACAATTCACGTCTGGCTAAAGAGGCTTTTGTCAGAACCGAGAACCACCACTCTGTTTGGATAAATAAATGTAACCTGCAGAGTGACGGGCCTTTTTCCGCAGAAACAACAGTACGTGTTCCAACATGAGCCTAAGCAAGTGAAGCATACAACTTTTAACAAGAGACTTTATAAATCAAAGATTCAGTTCAGATCTGTCAGAAAGTCACAGTCAGGACGCCCCAGTAGCCATGGCCACTTGCTGCAGGTCCTTCCCCACTCTTCTACCCACACTGCTGGTGTCTTTTTCCACTGTCCTCTATAATAAGACCAAAAAAATAAATAAAAGAATATAACATAGTCTTTACTGGCAGCTACTGAGTGAATCTACATTTGTGATTTTCCACAAACTATTTGATGCCAGTGATAAGAAATGTCCTTATTCACATTTTATAAACCTAGTGCTAAACTCAGATGATCTTCTGTGTGGAGCAGATGCTGGAGCTCATCACAGCAGGAAGAGCGTAGAACGTAGGTAGCTGGTTTTAGCCCTGTTGTTGTGCAGCTGACTCACTGTCACGGCTTTAAGGGACACTGACTGGAACTGAGCCATTGCTGATGTTAAGTGCTTCACGTGCTTTTCCTGCTTTGACAAATCAAAACATCTGCTGTAATAAAACTCCGTTTAGAGGAGAGTCCACACTCACAGCTTAATGACGGTAATAAAATATCGTTACCGAGTGATGATGTGTCTATTCACTCGGTCAATCTTCAGCTCAATCAGCGGTTTGGAGAGAGCACATTAGCCGACACACTAAACATTCACTGCACACAATCAGCATTAATTAGCTGCAGCTGACAGCATCTATTGGTCATTATAAGTGTCAGCTGTAAATGAGAAGCTGCCAGCATTAGCTGCATGTTTTTATTATCAGTCTCTGCTAATATAATAACCAGCAGGGACAAAAGGTTCCATTCATTCTATTCTGCTCAACAGGAAATGGATCTGTATTGGAACTGGAGGCCAGGCCATGTAATCAGTATAAAGTCACGTTTGAATGTCATGGTTAATTATGAACATTATTGAGCAACATCATATATACACAGAAAGTCAGGAACTGCAGACTGCAAAAAGTTACTGCATTGATTCTAGTGATGTGGAAACAGACGGAGTTTGTAATAATGTTGGGTACCGTCTTATTTTGGTTGCTATGGTTTGTTGATTCTTCCCTCACGCAGCCTTTGCCATTCCTGTTCAGCAGTCTATCGATCTGAAGATGTCTGAGTGTCCCTGAATGCACCAAGTGGAGTTGAAAATCATCCTTGTAGTTCTAAACATTAACAGAATTTAGAAGCTAAATGTTCCTGTAAGCTGGTTTTAATGGTGCAGTGAAATGTATGGAACAGCCTGAAATATGAAGACATGCAGAAATCCTGGTGCTGCCCCTGAAGAATGGACAGGCTGCTCCACGTCTGGGAACTCTTACCCGTTATTATTTGTCAAATTCACTGAAATGTTCCCTCTAATATTCACACGTCACTCTGATTCCTCTCAGTCCCAGGGGCCCATGGCAGTCTCATATTTCACCTGTACCATTTAGTCGTCCTCTTCCTCCTCATCTCCTCCAAATGACAGGAGGCTGTTATTTTTTATTTTCTTTCCAGACTTCCCTTCCTTCTTCTCCTCCTCCTCCTTCTCTCCTCCGTCGCTCTTCTTCTTTTTGCTGGAGCTGGCAGTGATGCCCTGGAATTTGTCTGAGGAGGAGCGCTTGGCTGGTTTCTTGAAGAGAATTTTACCGTTAGGAGGAGCTTCAGCATCTGAGGACCAGATGGAGGTTTGTGTGGAGTAAGTTTGCGCAAAGGCAGGTTTTCATATTACATGCTCTCCGCTGCCTTTCCAAAATATAATAGAACCATTTTCAAATTCAGCAGTGATGTGATTTAGTCATTTAACTTTACTGCAACATCCTCAAAGTGAACTAATTTAAGACTCGTACCTTTCTCTGCACCACCTCCAGCATGCATTTCATCCTTGATCTTTTTCACCTCCTCTGCAGTCAGGTCTCCACTTTTTAGGACCACAACTTGAGGTAACTCATCCTCTTTATCACTCCCGCTGTCATCATCCAACGTTGGCATCTCCTGGCGCTGAGATGAGGAACAATAAACACATACGCTCAGTTACACGTTGCAATGGCTGTTTAAAAATGTCTATTCATCCTGGAAGAAAGGAGTTTTTAAGGAAACGTGATTTTCAGTGGTTTCCATTTCTGTCAGGATCCATTGCAGAGGTTGTCATGTTTCAATGACGCTGAGTTATTTTAACATTACAACACAAACCTAGGACCAGTAGGGATGCATCTTATGTGTGAAAGCACTATTATTAAAAAATGATTGCTTTATCTGCTTTATGTGTCTCTAAAATACATTCTTCCTTCAGTATGTTTAAGTGTTTTGTCCAGCAACGTTTGGGAAAAGTTCAGTGACTTGTCTTCTAACAGCTGCTTTTTGCTGTGTACCACAGGATATACTGCCAGTTAAGAATCAATCACCTTGACACTGATGAAAACACTAAAACCTGAGCTTTGCCATAAGATTTTAGAACTTATTTGTTAACACGTTTTTTCTACGGAAAAGGATATAGGACATAATGACACCGTGCTAGACTACATTTAATCTAAAAACAGTAAAATCTGGTCACTGGTGTTTGTCCACATTTGACAGATATTGTAATTTGATTCGCGATATAATGTTCAAGTTATGCTTCAGTTCTGTTTTTGAAGTTATTGGATTTGAAACGTCACAGAGTATTATTATTACGTGATATAATCTAAAGCACGATGTCACATACATGGTAACAACATTAAACAGGTCACCTTTTCTTTGTATCTAGGTGTGCACATTGGTAGCTGGCACGCACAGGTGGCAAGTGTTTGTGCCAGAATACATCATACCTCCATTTTCTCAGACAACTCAGGCTTTTTTGGTGTCTGTACAGAAATTATGTTGATTTTTTTACTGTGGAACAATTGAGTCTGTACCTAGATACGGGATTACCTGCTGGTTTGGGCTCTGACAGTCAAATCAAACACTCAGATTCATAACCTGGTGAAGATGGTGAGTGAGATCATGGGTACCCTGCTCCACTCATGTCACAAGACTCATTTATATGTCCCACTATCAGGCAGGCAAACAGTATTCTTTAGGACTCACCACATGCCCTGTTCAGAGTATGTTCTGTTGAATTCAGGCAGGAGGTACAGAGTCTTGCTGTGCAGGCTCAACCGTTTTAAAAACTGCTCTATCCCTCTCTCAATCCAGCTCATTACTGAGCAGTCAGGTGTAGCTACCAAAAGGAGATTTTGTAGCTAAAACAAACTGTAGATCTCTATAATCGCGATTTTATATATTTTTCAATGTTATTACAGTTTTTCTCAATTGATAAGACACTAAATTCCATTCACTGCACACAGCCACCAACTGACTGCACACATTTCTCAAAAACAGGACTCTGCTGTCAAAACCTTGAACACTATTCATGGTTTGCACACACTTTCCAAAACTCTTGCACTCTTTTTGCAAAAGACTGAACACATTTTTTGCTCATTTGAACACACTTTTTCACTCATAACACACATTTTTCAAAAAGTGAACACTAGGAAGCAGAACTGGGACACTGTTCCAACACTGCTGTCACAATTAAGACACAACAGGTCAAAACTGAAAACACTTTTACCAATGAACTGCACACTGTAAAACCTGCTGGGAAGCAGAATTAGCTGTTCACAATGGATGTCAGAGGAGCAAGAGGTCATGTTGGAAGAAGAGGACGTGGACGACCCAGACCACAGCCAGAACCAGAACCAGAACCTGGACCTGGACCTGGACCTGCCCATGTACCTGATCCTGGACCACTTTACATGGTATGTAAATGTTGTTTGTCACTTCAGTGACATGTCTATATTGGAACAATACAAGCAGACAGAAATGTTCTGAGAATACTGTAAAAAATCTAATGTATAATTCTGGTTCACAAGTGCTGGTAAAATTACAGAAAGTGTACATGATTGACTTTTTCTCTGTTTTGTGTGTGTTTGTTCCAGAGAGTTTTTCACTTGGATTCTGATGATACACATGAAAAGATCTGGGACAATGTTAGTTTTCATAGAGGACTATTGATTTGGGAATGGTTCGATATGAACTCTCAAGTTATTGTGGTTTTTCTGCTGCCATATTCTCCCTTTCTGAATCCTATAGAAGAATTCTTCTCTACATGGAGGTGGAAGGTATATGAGCAGCAGCCATACATTCAGGAAAATCTCTATCAATCAGTGGTCTTGGCATGTGGTGATGTTTCTGTTGCAGTCAGGTGACCCCCAACCACCCTCCTAGAGGGCTGGGAGGGGTAACGACCGCCCATCAAAGGCTAACGACTCACATTAACACCTAACGAGTCGGTTGGTTTCGGGTCTTTGTCCACTTGTTTTTGCCACCACCCTCCTGGTGGATAAATATCTGGTACTCCCCACCAGGCTTTCAGAACTGAAGAAGCCTCTTGGATGAGAGGTGAAACGTTTTCGACTCACACGAGGTTAGTCCAGTTGCCATAACTTATGCTTGCTTGAGACTTATCATGACCTGGATGACTGAGAACATCCACAGATTTGTTTCTGTTGATGCATGTCAGGGCTGGATCAGACACACTAGGTCTTTCTTTCCAGAGAAAACATAGCTTGTGATGTTGATGAGGTCCTGTGGCCTGACCAGGCTGAAAGAATTGATGCAGATGTGGTGTAAATATTTGCATACTGTACTGTGTACAATACAGTGCTGTATTTTTTGTTTAACGTTATTTTTATTTTATAATGTACAGTCAGACACTGCAGTGGTCTCTCTGATTCATTTATAGGATGCATTTGTGTTTAAGTTGTCATTTTTTACACTTCATGTGAAAACAGTGAAAGAAGAGTGTTTTGTATTTAGCAGTGCAGTGTCCTACTTTTACTTCGTGTCTTAATTTTGAAAACAAAGTTCAGATTTTGACAATAAAGTGTACAATGCATTGTGAATTGTGTCCTAATAAAGAAAATAGTGTGTAGTGTTTTGGGAAATGTGTGCTATTTTTCAGGAACAGTATCTTATCAATAGAGAAAAACTGTAAAACATCTCGTTGTTTTTATAACACATTTTGTAAACCACTGGAAGACTTTTTTGTCGGTGGAAACTGCACCATTGGTACCAACAAAAAGAAAAGGTTCTTCCACTGTGGAAATACAGACAATCCCTGAGGCTGTGCTCAGTTCTATGATCGGGAACAGTCTGTAGCTGCTTATTATCTGGTAATTAAATAATACACGAGCTGTTGTTAAAACAGTGGTTTAAAACACGGTTCTTGTGAATGCAGCGCGGTTCTACAATAGAACTTGCAGATTAAAGGAGCTAGTGTGTTCCGGTTCCGCAGCTGCTAGCTCAAACGGCTAACCAAAACGTTCACAAGACGTTACCTTAGTGTCAACATTGGGTCCTTCTTTGTAGCCAGCATCACTTTTAAACTTCTTCAGAAAAGACGGTTCCGCCGGTTTCACCCACGCAACACCACTGGCCTTATTTTTATTCATTACAAAAAAGCAAAACAAGACAAGGGGCTGAGAGAAGTCCAGGCCTTGAACAGATGTTAGAACAGGACAGAGCTTCACCAAAACGCAACGCACGTCATTAAGATGTGCCGCGGCGCGTCACGTGACTTTACAAGCCGCTATGATTGGTGGATTGAAAAACACGTGTCAAGTTAACGTAGATGTGACCGGAAAGACTATTTTGGGATTGAAATAAAATTATACAATCAGTCGTAGGGAGAAAAAAAAGCGTTTAACAGGTAACAAATGTTTGTATAACGCTGAAAACGCCAGAATAATATTCCCCTCATAGTTCAGGCCACCTGTAGGGATTAATTCAATTTTTGGCCGAGTAATAAAGCATTGCTGGAAATAGCTCATTGATGTTCATGTACATTCAGGAATAAACGGCTGCACTAAAGACAACGGTTTTGTTAGACAGTGTACAATAATTATCTGGCTGCTTAGCTATACTGCCCATTCCCCCCAAAAAGTTACACACTAATATTTCATTGGACTGCCTTTAACACATTCACTGTGGCATCGTTTCGATAAGCTTCTGCAATGTCACAACATTTATTTCTGTCCAGAGTTGGATTTATTTTCTACCAAGATCTTTTATTGATGATGGGAGAGTCACACTGCTGCTCAAAGTCTTCTCCAGAACATCCCAAAGATTCTCAATGGGGCTGAGGTCTGGACTCTGTGGAGGACGATCCTTCTCATGCTCCCTGATCCACTCATTCACAATGTGAGCCCCATGAATCCTGGCATCATCATCTTGGAACATGTCAGGGAAGAAAAACTCCACTGATGGAAAGACCTGGTCATTCAGTATATTCAGGTAGTCAGCTGACCTCATTCTTTGGGAACATAACATTGCTGAACCTGACCAACCCCAGATCATAACCCAAACCCCCACAGGCTGGTAGGCACTAGCCATGATGAGGGCATCACTTCATCTGCCTCTCTTCTTACCCTGATGCCCCCATCACTTTGGAACAGGGTGAATCTGGACTCATCAGACCAAATGACCTTCTTTCATTGCTCCAGAGTCCAATCACTGATCAGTGGTTTTCTTAGAGCTGCAGCTGTTTAGTCCCAATCCTTTGAGTTCCCTTCACATTGTGTGTGGAAATGCTCTTACTTTCACTATTAAACATATCTGTGAGTTCTCCTTTGATTTCCTACGATCATCTAAGAGTTTGCTCCGACCACATTTCATCGTTGAAGATGATGGTTCACCACTATCTTCAGGGTTTAATAATGCGTTGGACGGTTCTTAACCTGATTTTAGTAGTTTCAGAAATCTCCTTAGTTGTTTTCTTTGCTTGATGCAGGACAATATTTGACCCTTCTGAGACAGATTAACATCCTTTCCATGACCACAGGATTTGTTTTCCCACATGGTTATTTCAGAAATGAGAAGCTCCTCACTGCATCAGCTAGGGTTAAATAAGTTGTTGCAGCTGAAACATATTCATCACTGCAGTAATTACCCACTGGAAGGCTCTCACCTATTTGTTTAGTTAAATCCAAGTGGCGACCTTTTTTTTGGACAGGCTGTGTATATTAGTTAAAATCTTGGGTCTTGCATAGCTACTGGGCCTGCTGTAATGTGCTCATTAAGGAGGCTCTTACTTTGAAATTTAGTTTCACTCACAGATTTCCTTTGACTCCCTCTTTACTCTGCTGTCAGGGAGGGTTCCTGCACAGTCCGGTAGCTGTAGAGTGTGTCGCCGTCCTCAGAGATGTTTTCGGGAACTTTTTACGCGTTATTAGCGGGTTTTCTGGGTGCCGCTGCCTCCCTGTCCGCTAAGCTGTCTCTGGGAGCGGACTACCTGAGGGAGATGTGTGAGTCCGGGCTGAGCTTAGGCAGGACGGGACCCTCCGCCTGTGACTGGGTGATTCTAACTCTACATGACAGCTCTCCTTCACTGTGTCTCTCCGGGCATTCCCTTCTCTCTGAACAACAGTTGGCATACCTCTTGGCATGCTTATACCAAAGAGCTAATGTGTTGGCATGCATTCCGTCTACAGAGCTAACTACAGTTTTGTTTTTCTAAAATGTAGTGCTTCTTAGTGATCAATCACCTTAAGGCTCAGCCGACTGCTGCTGATCCATGAACAAAGAACAGGTCTTCTGGAGGAAAGTTCTGTTGTCAGATGAAACACAAATTGAGCTATCTGGCCACATTGACTAGGGATATGTTTGCAAGAGGTAAAAGTGAGGTCTGTAATCCCAAGAACCCCAAACCTACTGTCAAGCACGGTGGTGGCAGTATTATGTAAAGATTGCAGGTTAATTTGCTTATTGCTAAATCAATGGTTAGCTCTGTACTTTGTAGCTGTGCTTATACATGAGAGGACCAAACTGGGACCAGTTAGCAATAGTTAATTAATAATTATATTTAATTATAATAAGTAATAATAAATACATTTAAAGAATGATACCAGCAGCTAGGTTGTGTACCAGCTCAGTGCACTGAAAACCTTTTCTAACCGTTCAAAAGTTTGGGGTCACCCAGACAAATTCATGTTTTCCATGAAAACTCCCACTTTTATTCATGTGCTAACATAACTGCACAAGGGTTTTCTAATCATCAGTGAGCCTTTCAACACCATTAGCTAACACAATGTAGCATTAGAACACAGGAGTGATGGTTGCTGGAAATGTTCCTCTGTACCCCTATGGAGATATTCGAATAAAAATCAGCTGTTTCCAGCTACAATAGTCATTTACCCCATTAACAATGTCTACACTGGATTTATCATTCATTTCATGTTATCTTTACTGAAAAAATGCTTTTCTTTCAAAAATAAGGACATTTCTAAGCGACCCCAACATTTGACTGATAGTGTAGGTTATATATGTCGTGGTTAGAGTCATTAACAGACATTGGGCCAGACTTATTTAGATTTTTTGATATTGTTTGTTGTTATGAAAGTATTTATTCTTTTAGTGTAGTTTTAGATTTTAATCATCTATTTAAGGTAAAATTTTATGTGTCTTGTAACACTTTGGAAACGTTAGAAAAACACTAAAAACTGGCACTGATATATTATCACGTCATATTTGTGTGTGGAATTAAAAAAAAAAACTATAGTTGCTGAGGAGTAAATGCAGACTGACACAGATGACACACAGGACACATTTTGATATGTCATAGCAGGAAATAGGGCTGAACAATGAATTGATTTTTAAACCAAAACTGCAAATAGCAAATTGCAAAGCCTGCAGCATAAAATGTAAGTTACACAGCATGTCTGACCCAGAGGTTTAAACTGTCATGTCACTGGTTTTACAAATGTCATGCTGGTAAATGAAGTTGAAATGAAGCTTCACTTAAAAAATATACAATAACAGTCAAAAGTTTGGGGTCGCTTAGAAATGTCTTTATTGTTGAAAGAAAAGCCTTTTTTATCCAATGTAGATAACATTAAATGAATGATAAATCCAGTGCAGACATTGTTAATGTGGTAAATGACTATTCTAGCTGGAAACAGCTGATTTTTAATGGAATATCTCCATAGAGGTACAGAGGAACATTTCCAGCAACCATCACTTCTGTGTTCTAATGCTACATTGTGTTAGCTAATGGTGTTGAAAGACTCACTGATGATTAGAAAACCCTTGTGCAGTTATGTTAGCACATGGATAAAAGTGTGAGTTTTCATGGAAAACATGAAATTGAAATTGCTTGGGTGACCCCAAACTGTTGAACAGAAGTGTATATTATTGTAAATCTAATTCACAACATCTGCTTCAAAAACTGCAATATTTTCCCTGAATTGTTCAGCTTAAAGTAGAAAAGTACAAGTGTAGCACATATCATTGATGACATGAATTAATATCATAACATCAGAACATTAGGAGGTTTGTCCTCATTGCTGCTTTCATTTCTGTCTTCAGCTCCACATCCCCCTGCGGCTGCTGTGTGGAGGTCTGCTGTTCATCTGTAATGCTGTCATGTGGACCTTTTTCTCCAAGGCTCTCCGACTCTGCTCCTCTTCAGCCAGGGCCACCGTCACCACCACCGCATCTAACTTCATCTCCTCTGTAAGATTTCTGCATTCAGCTCTCAGTGTTTCATTTTGCACAACGTTATGGCACATTTTACTTTACATGCTTGTGTTTTGTGTCCAGGGCCTGCTGGGGA
This sequence comes from Amphiprion ocellaris, assembly GCF_022539595.1. NCBI lineage: Eukaryota > Metazoa > Chordata > Actinopteri > Pomacentridae > Amphiprion > Amphiprion ocellaris. Next base: position 32,408,622 of record NC_072774.1, read on the forward strand.
GGCTCATCTTTGGAGAGTCCCACGCAGCTCTGTGGTGGATGGGAATCTCTCTCACTCTGTGTGGACTTCTGGTGCTTCACGGTTCCACACCTCAGACTCTCTCACAGGAGGACAAAAAGGACAAGTGATGTAGTATTTGGCTTGTTAGAAGGGTGCATCCCCTGCTATTGAGTCACACAGAGCAGCCGAGCCTGTTGCTGTGGCTGGCTGGGTCATTGAGATGTGCAGGTTTGGGGGCAGTTTAATGTAAAATCTTTTTTTTCCTCCTGAATTCCATTAAAATTTTGAATTTTTTCAGATTTTTTTCACAGCAAATGTGCTTCACGTCACATCTTTTTCTGGAGTTTCAACAGCACTTTCTTCGTATCAGCAGGGAGTGATGTTGAAACTTTGATTTCAGAGTAAATGTATGATTTTTTTTTTGTACTTGTATCAGAATTACCAACAGTCTGTCACAAAGTTGTGATCACTTTTTATTGTTACCATTTTTACAAAACACAGGTTAGAGGTTGGGTTTTAGTGTGATACATATTCCAAACCACACAGTGCTGTTTTGTGAACTTCCAAGATAACTGTAACTGTGAGCAGGATTTACATTTTCAGTTTATACTATTTATTCCAATCATGTTAGAGCATTCAAACTCCACATAGAGTTTATATAGAGAAAGATTTCTCATTTCAGAATCACAGGAATTTAGTATTTTGAGTTGAATGATGGGACTTTACTTTGGCAGCACCTTGTGGTAGTTTAAAAGAATGACATTGCAATAGACTGCTCACCCAAAAAAATAAATGTGGAGAAAAGAAAGCTTGGATCACCTACACGTACGAAATAATACCATCAAGCTTTCAGGGTTTAAAGCTGCTCTGCTCAGGGTCTTTTGATTGCTACTTATATGTGAACTGAACCAAAGGGGCAAAGATTTTCCTCTGAAAGATGAACTGAAATATTCCTGCTGCTGTGTGGAAACACTCAGGTCATTTATTGCAAACCTTTTGGCAGTAAAGTGTGATGTTTCCTCCAATGATAACAGAACTATGTACACTACCAGTCAAACATCTGGACACACCTTCTCATTCAGTGCTTTTTATTTATTTGTATTATTTTATACATTGTAGATTAATACTGAAGATGAACACTTTTTTGTTTACAACATAATTCCATATGTATTCTTTTATAGTTTTGATGTCTTCAGTATTAATCTACAATGTAGAAAATAATTAAATAAGACCACTGAATGAGAAGGTGTGTCCAGTCTTTTAACTGGTAGAATATACAGGCCTGTCTCCTTCCAGCTCCACCGGCTGCAGTGGTCAACTCTTGTTCAAGGCATCAGAAACAGGAATGGCACAATATAATGCACTCTAAGAATTGAACAAGTGAACTTTGAGTTAAAAGAATGGAAACTGCTGGGAAATAAGCTTTTCTGCTTTCTTAGAAATAATGAGAAGTTTGATCCCACTTTAGTAAATAAAAGGCTGCAACAAGCCAATCGTTAGCCTAGCTTAGCATTAAGTATGGGGGAAATTCAAGATTTTAATCAGATATAACGTGTTCATCAGTGAGCTTTAGAAGTGCTGGTAGCTAGAAATAGTTCCACAGAGCTGAGCTAACTGGTTTCCTGTTTTATGCTGACCGAAGCTAACCTGCTAGTAGCTGTAGCTTAATATTTAACACAGAATACAAGAAGAATCAATCTTCTCATTCAAGTCTCAGCAATAAAGCGACTATGGGTTTTTCACTGAATGTTGAACTATTCCTTCAGATTATTCTTCAGGAATTTTGTCTTAAATAGACAGCAGAGTATTTTTTTCATTTAATCTGTCAAAAAAATCAGCAACTCAAGGCAGCCTGAAACATTTGCTGCTAATGTGTAAATTTTCATTTTTAATACGTGTAAATACTAAAGATGTCAAACTGTGCTGATATATTTGTAATAAATGGATTCAGTTCTCATTTCTTGGTGATTAACATGGCTTGAAGACAGTATTATTTGCAATGTACAGATTAAAAAGGAAATATTTTCTTTTATTCAGGAATTTAAAAATGAAACCCACACAATGACAAAAGTTTGTTAAAAGTAATGTAAACATGACAGAACATGAGTGGTCCCCAGATATCCAGCACCCATTTAGCAGTGAGAAGCCCTTATACAGTAGCTTATCTAATTACACAATAATTTCCTCTATATGAAGTCAGTTACTGCCCATTTCCCACATATGCAGCAGTCACAAAGATGAACATGGCAACTGTAAATACAGATACTGGAATGAAGATGAGTAGCTGAACAATATGAAGTGTATCACACTTAAACATTTGCTCTTTAAAGACCAATAAGGCACAAGGTGAGTGAGATCCTCAGGAACAAAGGCAGCAGAGACAGAAAAGCAGTTGAAAGCAAACTGCTTGTGCTTCAGTGTGAGATAACAGTTAGTGGTTTCTTTCTGAGGCAGCTCATTGAGACGCTTCAAAGTCTATGGTCTTCTCTCCTCCAAACCCTTTGGTTGTGCTGAGCTCCTGCTCTGAAGGCTTCCAGCTCATTTCTGTCACTAGTCAGTGACAATTACAGGAAAATGCTGCAGGTTTGGCAGCAGAGTTAAGTGGTAAGATCATCCATGTGACAATACAGTCCCTGTTATTGTGTGTGCAGTTATACAATACTACCGTTTGGTGATGGATGCCCTGCGCACCTTGCACATGGAGAGAAAATAAATATACACTACTGTTCAAAAGTTTGGGGTCATCCAGACAATTCCATGTTTTCCATGAAAACTCCCACTTTTATTCATGTGCTAACATAATTGCTCAAGGGTTTTCTCTAGAATAGTCATTTACCACATTAACAACATCTAGACTGGATTTATGATTCATTTAGTCTCATCTTCATTGAATAAAGCTGCTTTCCTTTCAAAAATAAGAACATTTCTGAGTGACTCCAAACTTTTGAACAGTAGTGTATATTTTTCACACAAAGTCTTTTTGATTTA